>NW_010307092.1:2310-28068 GCF_000700745.2 Antrostomus carolinensis | reverse complement strand
CCCTCTACCTTTGCCAACAGAGATTCCTAAGCAGGGAGAGAGAGGAAGCACCACCCACCATTGCTAAGAATCCTGCTCATCACTCAGTTGACATGGGAGCCTTTCAGATATTAAAGTGGTAGATGCCACAATAAAACTTCAAGGCCTATTTAAGAGTTGTTGAGAGGAAGAAAGAAGACACTTCTGCCAATCCCACCTCAGCTACTCAGCCATAAATGCTCTGGGTGGAGCATAACTACTCTCCTGGATCTCTACTTCAGTTCCTACATGACTACTGAAAGACATCAGCAGTGCTAATAAAAGCAGTAACACACCATCAGGATCAGCAGTAGGAGCAACAGCTGGCCAGATACAAGAAAGGAAACAAATGTACCATCTGAGGGTAATCAAGGAATTAGTTATGACTCATGAGTCACAACTCCTTTCTGGATGGACTCCTGCTTTGATCTAGCTACATACGGCCCTTTGCTCTGGTTCTGTGCTAGAAACAGCAAGCAGAGAAACACAGGAGGGAAGCGTTAAATGGAAGCAGTAGATGTGACATATTCAGAGCTATTTATATATTAACTGCATTGGGACAATTAGCTGGATTCAGAATTACATGTTTTACTACATAATTAAAATTCAGCTAAGTATTTACTTTTGTGGAAGAGGTTTTGAAATTAATAAAGAAGGTCAGTCATTTACCCAAGACATTACCAATGACACTAGTAAGAAAGATGGGAGACAGGGATAAAGGAAATTTCAAGTGTTTTCTGAATATTTTGTCACATTTTTCTTGATAATGTTGCAGTAAATAATGAAAAATTGAGAGAATTGCTTTATTTCAAGGCTCAATTTTTCTGGTTTAGCTTATATTAACTTTAGTCATGTTGAGTTTTAAGCTATGGGAAAAAAATTTGTTAGCTGTTAGAAATGTCTTGCAGACCATGAGTGTGTAAGCTCCTAGGTTTCTATCAGGCAAGTTAAGTAAACTCTCCAACTTTCTCAATAGGAAGAGTATTTTCAAGATCTCAAATCTTTTCTCTCTTATCAGAATACTCTGAACGGGTTTTGTTGCAGCTTTATGCTTTTTCAGTGTTCTCTTTCTTGTACATCCACAAATTTCACTTACCCTCTTGTATTAACTCCTGTGTTCAATTATGACTACAACAACTATTAGTCTTTTTTAGAGGTTCTCCTTCCTCCAAGCTTATAAATGTAATTTACATTCTTGTTCCTAGATGCATGACTCTACATTTACATTTAGCTGTGATAATACAATGTAATCTCTATAAAACTACGTAAGCAACACATTCCTATTTTTATTTGCAAATTAGCATCTGTAAATTCTATTTGGAGGTTTATATTTTCTCCAAAATATTACCTTTGAGATATATGCAGATCTGTGTGGAACTGTATTATAAATATCCCAGTGAATAATGACCTCTCATTTAGGAGCAGTTTCTGAGATCAACTAACCAATTTTAAATTTGCTTGGTAGGGGCTACACTGATTTTTGTATTACATTAATTTTTGTAAAGAAGCCATGCAGTGTCAAATGAGTCACAAAATTTTCATTCATTACTTTTACCTGTCGGAGTTGATATAAATTCTAAAACATTTAATGACATTATAAGTCTGCCCTGACAGCGTTATGGTTTCAACTGGCCCTGAAACTGGTTCACAAATATGTAGGAGTCTTGTTTCAGTGCTATCACACACATTACAACTCCTCCTACTGATTATGCAATGATGCAAATATACATTCCAATAATAACAGTATAGACGTGGTTTCGTATATGCCAAATATATAGAGAGCCTGTATATAGAGAGGATATATATTTAGCCTGTACTTCCATCACCCTGTGAATGCAGTGCCAGAGGGAATAATTAAGGGGCAAGACTGGTTGACCTAGACATTGCCTGACCCACCCGAAAGGCTTTCAGACTGAATTCTCTGGTCTGCTAAAGAAAGCCTCACAAAGTGTCTTTAAAGCAGCCATGGAAGACAAGAAGTAGGCTCGCTAGTGACTGATGATGTAAGTCTGTCAGAGATGGCTCAGCTATTTGCCATCACAAGACATTTCCTGCCTCCAGCATAAGAGGACAGTCATAAAGTCATATATGGAAGGCAGAATGGGAACTGAATGTAGTGAACTTCACTACCTTAGATCCTTTGACAGCAGAAGTAGACTTTCCTCTTTGTAACTAGAACCATGTGAATATGAATCTTCAGACCCTTGTGGTTTCTCACTTGGTTCTGTGGCTTTGACATAGTAGGAAAATGTGGCTTGATGGTCTTATTATCCAAATAATAAATCCATCACAAGCAACAATCTGTCAGACTACCATTAAATCTAATTTATATACCACTGACCTGTTTTCAAAATGGTTTTCTACCACAACCCAGTTCAAACAAGAGGACTGCCACCAGTAAAATTTGTTTGGTGTTTCCAATTAATTTGTTCCTGAGTCCTTATGCTGCACCAAAAATACTGCACAGAGGTGTCACTGGGGTTTGACCATAAGGCTTGTGGGGAGACTACTCATTTCACATGGGCTACTGATAAGTCATCAGATTCTAAAAACTTCAGTTTGCTGATTAATAGAGTCTGAATGGAATCTCCAAATCTACTGCAGAGATGAAAGTCCCTGTGTCAATTCATTAGTCGCCTTCTCTTTACCATTAGGAAATGTAAAACAGTAAGTTTGCAGGAAAGATATTCATTACTAGATCCCAGCTGGAGCCTTTCAAGATCAGGGATTAAAAAGCACATAAACTCAGTGTTTCCAATTAGGCACAAATGTCTTTCTCTTCTCTCCTCCCTGGCAATCATATGACTTGCTCTGGATGTGGCTAAAATAACACGTTTTGGCAAACCACTTGACAAGTTTTTGACCAGATAACTAATAGATTCAGCTTATTAATTTCTGTCATGAGTTAAGCCCAGTTATCATGTCCCCACAAAAAGGCTGCTACAATACCCCTTTTCCTGCACTCCCTAGTAATTCCCAGCTCAGGGACTGAATGTGGGACATGGAGCAGAAAACAGTCAGATCTAAAAAAAACCCAAAAAAACAGCACGCCCAAAAGCCCAGTTGTCTTACAATGAAAATTCAGAAGGTTTCCAAGATTTCCACAGCAGGCAATCTCCAAATGACATGCAAGACAATACATCACATCTCAGGCATGAGTAGTACAAGATCTTTTTCCCATTCTCACCACATTTTTTATGACTCCTCTTACTGTATCTTAAGTGTTTGGGGTTTTTCCCCAGTTTAAAGTCATGTGGTTTATACAGTCCAACTTTAGAGAAGGTCACCATTTTTCAAAGGCACAGTTTTTAAGGTTGCTTAGAAACCTTTCTTAAGGAAACTGTCTGCCAAATTCTGCCTTACGACTAAAGCTGAATTACAACGGATACTCACTCATGATCCCAGTAGAGTCAATGAGATTTCTGCAACTGATCATCAAGTTTCAGTCCTCTGTACTGTGCAATTATTTTTCCCAGTAGATTTTTTTTAAAGCTTGTTTTCAAATAAAGGATAAGGCAAAAACCAAAAAAAAAAGTTGTACTTTTCTTTCTTGAATGTCTGATCAGACTGGCTGGGAAGAAGGAATTGGTGTACAATTTTGTTCCTGTTAATTTTGTTAATAGTCTTGTGCTGTGACTTGTCTAGATGCTTTGTGACTAGTGCTGGTCTTTTTTTTTTTTCCCACTGACATGCTCTTGCCAAGGATATCATTATGACATTCTGTAGTAACAAGCATTCTTCTGTTCAAATTTATATCAATTAGTTTGGGACAGTAATTCAATCGGACGGCCCACTGGATTTTGAAAGACTCGCAACGATGTCAAAGTAGCGACCTTTTTCCTCCACTCTCAGCCAAAAGCCATTTTTTAACAAGGAGCTCTTGAAAAGAAATGCCACTTTGATAATTAGTTATTGATCACGGACAATGCGACGACGAATACCATCGGATTAGCCAGACGCCACTGGGTCGCGACACGAGGTTTTCCTTATCGCAATAATCTATGAACAGAAATCTAGAATAAAGGTCATTAAGGCTTCTGTTTTGGGAATATAACCCAGATAATTTAACTTCCTTATTAAAAATAAAAATATCAAAGCATTCTGGGTGCACTTAGTTTTGTAATGAACCTGTTAAAGAACTTCCAGCTAAAGAAAATTTGAGAAGTTACACCATTTAGGAAACTACACTTAAAATTTTAATTTGATAAATTAACCCTGCTTTGGCCAGCAGTCTTACCTCACTAAAACACCATTATCTTTCCTACTCTATAATGTCCATTAGAAACTATTTTGGATCTGTGCATATAAACATAACAATTATAAACTTAAATAATGGACTTTTTTTCATCTAATTTAGGAAGCATTTTAAGGCCTGCCTGCTTCATATAAGTTATTTAATGGAGAAAAAAATGGCAAAGAACAATTTTATTGCACTTGAAAGAGCAGAAAAGAGGAAGGAATCCATTAGTTTTACAGTTTCTTTTCAGAATATTAATGAAACATAGCTTTGCTGAGATGTGCAAGAATATACAACTACCTGTGCTATAATTTTCTCTGACTTGAGAGACTATTAGGTAAGTATTGAAGTAATGCAACTGTTTTTGAGGTATGGAGGATGATGTTAGAGTCCTGCTGTAAATGATCTCTTAGAACACCATAGGTAATACTCATACATGATTGGACTACCTAGTGATTTACATTAATAAATATATTACTGATAGATCATCACCTCAAATTCAGCACAGGGCTTTGTTACTTTATAGGCTTGCCTAGAATAGTTATAATTTCAGCATACCAACGAGAGAGAGGAAAAACATTATAGTCAGAGAAATAAAAGTCCAGAATGATTGACTTACGTAATGTCACATAGGATATCAGAAATTTGCAAATCTAAAAATCAAACTCAGATTACTTTCTCATCAGACAAAATGGTTTTCTGATAAACTGATAACTAATAGCATTTAAAGCGCTATGAGGGTTCTGATGCTAGTCAACATTCCCCAAATTAAATTGGTATTATTACACTTACTATTGCATAATTCCTGTCTGTGTCAGCACACAAAATAATTGCATTGGGTTTGCATGGCAAAGTTTTGGTAGAAGAGGGTTACAGGGGTGATTTCTGTGAGAAGCTGCCAGAAGTTCCCCTATATCTGACAGATCCCCAAGTCGAGTCTGTTTTCCCCATGATGGTAATTAGTGATTGATCTTTCCCTGTCTTTATATCAACCCATGAGCCTTTCATTATATTTTCTCTCCCTTGTCCAGCTGAGGAGGTAGAGTGATAGGGAGGCTTTGGTGGGAACTTGGCATCCAGCCAGGGTTGACCCACCACAATAATGATAAAATGGGAACTAAGACAAGACGAACCTCTCAAATGTGAAAGTTTTTTCACGTAGGTTTGGGGTCATATTGATGGGGAAGTGTGACGTACCCATTTTGCAAGTAATAAGCATCCATTCATTCCAAAGAAAAAGAACCTCACGTTATTAGACTGATGAACCTGTCATGAACACAGTATTAATTTCTTCTTGTATTCAATATTATTTTGTAAAGTTCATTATTAATTGTCATTTTCTTGTTATTATTAAATTACTATTATTTTAATTTATGACAAATTAACTTTTCTAAGAGCTTCCAGAGATTCATTTTTATACCTCAGTGTGTATGAAAACATTCTAAATATGTATGCAAGGTAACAATTAGAACAGTTACTCATTAACTTCATAAAGGTAATCTGCTCCAACTTCTGTGATCTGAAGGTTATTTCATTCTGTTGCTGTGACTGAATGAAAAACAGTCTTAAGGAAGAAATTACAATTTCATTGAAGTTGAAGGTACTGTGTGCCCACACCAAAGGCAACATGATACAAGTTTTGCTGTTGGCAAATAAGGATAATTCTGCAAGGTGGGTGCTTCATGACCCTTTTCTGCTGTTATCTTGTCATGGGGACTTTGGCAACACAATTCACTTTTAGGTGGTTTGTTTTTCTGCCTGGCTACTGTGAACTGTTATTTTATGGTTCAGATTAAGAACATTAAAAGAATAATTGTAACACTGTTCTAGGCTGCTAAGAGAGAAACCTGAATCACTCCAGCTGACAGCATGCACATGGTTCCTGGTCTTCCCAGTTTTCCTTTTGCAAGCAGAAAAGACCTACTATCATCTTCTTTAGGTAACCAGTAGTATCTCTTTTCAGTATACAGATTAACACATTAGTACCTCTTACTTAACCACTATAACTTACTCCTGAAACTTTCACTGTATACAAAAAAAAATATCCACAGAGTACATACACACATGCAGAATTTCTTCTTGCGAGCACAGGACAAGGAAGACAAACTATTCCAATGCAATGTACCTATTCAGTGCACAATTCAGTTTATCAATTCTGTGCTTTTTAATACCTGAACCCTGAATATTTCCAAAATCTTTCAATTTCCTGAGATGGAGACAGGCCATTCAGGGACAGTGAAGCTGACCTTTTCTATGAAGAAAGGTCATAAATGCAGTGGGATATCTGTCCTTCATGACCACTGGCCACAATCTCTGGAAATCTCCTATCTTCTGAATAGGGTAATGGTATTAATAGAGCTATGATCATTGTTAATATAAACCATAAGATGCACTACTTTAGCTGAGCTTACACCTTGCAGTCTTCCCTCAGTGCATCATAAAGCAATGGAAAGAATCCTGACCATCAAACTGGTTGTTTGTGTAGATACCATGGTGACGGGTGTGTGATAAGATACAGTTTATTTTTACAACAAGGCAGTAATTCTTACTTACCTATTTCCCCCAGGGTGTTCTGACGACTAATCAGTTAGTGTTTGCTCAAATCTGTAAAAGGCTATATAAGTACTAAGTATTATTATTATTACCTTATTATGATATTGACTTTACCACATTGAACTGCAGTACTTTCCTCTACTTAGGTGTAACATTACCATGAAGTGTTTATATTCTCCTAACATAAATGTTTCCTTTTGAAGGCGAGTTGAATAGATTATTGTTACATGTGACCCACCATGTAATTTATTTACATGAGTCAGGAGACTCTAAAAATGTATTCTAGGGACCTTTCCAGTCAGATTTATGTTTTTACATTCTCAGTTTGTCCTGAACGGTGTTTGTTGACATGCATTTCCAAAAAACCTGTTTGGTCAATCCATACAGCCCTCCAGGGCCCTGTGTTTTGCTGCACCAGTAGGCACGCTGTCATTGCTTTGTCACTGAAATACAGCCAACTGGAAAAGCTAGGCTGCTATTCTGTTGCTGAATTCACCTGTTTTGGAAGTGCCTAGCCTTGTCTTGAAAGCAAGGACTTAACAACTGGACAAAGTCAAACCTATAGACCTGTGCACTGATTAACACTTAAGCCAAGTGCCAACCTGCCCTCCACTCCCCCACCAAAAAACCCACAAAGCCACCTGATCTGTCAAGTTTGCTCTTAGTATCCGTATTCCAAGCTGACAGATATTTACTCTTCTCCCTCCCCAGCCCTTACATCTGGATCAATGGGGACAGGCTTTCCACCCCTCAGAAGATTCACTTACATTAAGTGGTGAGGTGGAAGCAGTGAATGAACAATAGACGGCTGTCAGGCTCGACAGCAGGGCATGGATGTATGAGCGTGGAGCTGACAGCGAGGGCCTCAGAGGGTAAACTGCTTTGCTGGAACTAATTAAACAGACGAAATTATTACATGAATATGCAGATGTTGTTTACATTTTACCATATGGTATTATTTCAGGTAATAACTCGCAGGAGGATCCCTTCCTCTCATCAAGAGGAAATGAGTTGAAAAGGAGGCTCCACGTGTCACCTTTCAGTTGCTAGGCAGACATTGATATGGCAGGCTCCTCTCCGAGTCGTAGGGAAACTCTGCTCCTTGTAGCTCTATGACACCAGAGAGGACTTGCATTCTTCCTACTACAACATGTTGGAAGAGATTATCTTTTATTAAGCATAAATGTTAGGGTTGCAAAATTTTTCCCATTGTGCACAGAAGGCATGCACTTCTCCAAATGTTGATTCCCAATGTGTGCTTTACAGCTGAGATGCTGCCAATCCATAGTCCATAGGTAAGAACTGACAGATCTGTCCAAATATGTAGAAGCTGAAAGTATGACATTTCTACAAAGCCTGACATGTGGCTGTGCTGGTTAGCATTTACTGCTCTGCTAACCTGAAGTGTTGATAACAGAGGCATTCCTTTTCAATAAGTTTCCATTCATCATACTGAAAAGGTTGCTCCCTAGAATTACAGTAACGCAGGACCACTGTATCCAACAGTATAAAAAATTACTAATTATATACATTTAGGATGAGTAGTCAGCTCGAATCTGACACAACAAAACTGCTGTTCAACCTGGGCAGAGACACACCGAGAACAAGCAACACTGCAAACATTTCTAAAAGTGTTAACTATGGAAGCACAACAGTGACAGACCATAGCCAAAACAGTGCTAAAATTGCCTGGTTTGGGAGCCACTCATTACCAGATAAATTCAGGAAAGAGAACTGCGGAAATGTAGCCATACTTATGCTTTATGCATCCAGTCTCTGACGAAAAACTATCACAACTCTGGAACAAATAAATATAAATGTAATTTCCAAACAAGACTAACAACACTGTTGATGAACAGATCATTTTGCAGCAATGTCTACTTCCTAAAGATGAACTTATGACTGTCCTGTCATTTTGCTACTAGATTATTCAAAGGTCCCATCCTAAACCTCTTCAATATTAATGCAAGCAATACCTCTTTCAGGCTGATTCAGCATCTCATTTCTACAATGACCATTTTCATACCCTCTGAGGGATTGATGGCACCACTTTTTTTTATTAGGTGCACAAAATATCTTTGTAGTACTCTCTTTATTGCTTCTTCTAAATGTTTCTAGCTGATATTTGGACTGACCATATTGATCTTTCCCCAAAGACTCAACTACCAGATATGTTTCTATAGCTCCTTGATAGGAGATAATGCCAAGTTACATCACTATTGCAGTGACAGATTGCTTGCACATTGGCACTGCTACATTTGGCTTCCAAATACCTTTCTTAGGTACATCAGTTTAATAGATCATTGGGGTCACTGGTGACCTATATCATTTAAGATGCAAAGACATGACATCAGTGGTGCAAAATGTGGTCTTGATTCAAGCCATCATACTGCATTTTTGAAATAAGAAAAATTATTTCTCTTTATCATTATTTCCCCTATAAAAATCCAACTGAATAGCCACTAGAACTGCCTGTGGCCATTCTGAGTGCATGAGCAAGAAAAAGAAAACAACAAAAAACAATCAGGTCTCCTTGACTTAGAGATAGATAGCTTTATACAGAGCCAGTGCTCTAAGTTCAGAAAGGATCTCTTTAACTTTGTCTTCTGACATAAACATTTAGCAGTATAACATATATATCAAAACAAACCAGAACAGTTCACTTTATATACATTCCCTTTGGAGAGGAGGTGAGAAAACAAACACAGAACAGATGTTAGTCATGGTTAATGTACTACTGGAGGGTACTCAGATACTAAGGTGATGAATACGATAAAAGAAACAAGTATTCTCTTCTGCAACTGCTATTCCTAACTGACAAAAAAAGCAATGAGAAGTGCTTCATTCCTCTGCTCATCAATGCACCACCTAACAACCAAACACTGAAGATAAACACTCTGGATTTTCCTTGGGAAACTAAGTGTGCACACAACAAATGTTGCTGCTAATTACTGACTGAGATACATCTTTCCCTCCTCGTTTGGTATTGAAAGTTGGCTTTGATCACTCAGAAAAACCACGTTCCTTTACAATAAACGAAATCACTGCAGCAGTTAAGAAAAGTTACTGTAAATTCCTACAGATGATCTTGTCAAAGTCTTTGCTTTTGTTTTATTCATAACATTATATTATGTTATGAAATCTTATTTCCTAAAACTATTTATTTTTCACTGGAAACTAGTCCTTTGAGTTGCAGAGCAAGGCACAGGTTTTGTTGGGCACACAGGGGGTCTATTTATCTCATCCTTGCCTGAGATCTGCCACTGCATGTTTTTGTATAACCACAACCACCTCTTTCCTGCTAACAAAGACACCGGGTTGTGGAGCACTTCTGATCTCTGGTTATGAAGCTTATTGTCTGCCCACAATGTATATTATGTTGTCTGGTCCTACTGAAAAAGAGCCTCAGGGGAGAAAGACAACAGCGTGGAAATAAATTCAAGAACTTCAGTATCAGGATAAGAGAAGAACTTGCTGCGAGTGATCAGAGGTGGGGAAGAAGGAACAAATGAATCAAGAAGTGCTACAACAGGAGCTGAGAATGCCCTGTTGTTGGCGTCACGGGAGGTGGAGAGCAACTGCACACAGATCACTGAGCAGGCAGTGCCTAAGGCTGTTACTGCTGAGCAGAAATCATGATACAGCTATTATTAATAATAGTGTAATGGTGCTCAGAGGTCTCTCAATGGTGTTAGAAGCAGCAAATGAGACACCAGGTAAGTCCTGGAGAATAAGGTCCTGCCTTATGCCTTTCCATCTTTTCCCTTTTACTTCTCTCAGTCTTCTACAAGTCTGTATTTCTTCGAAGCCCTGTATTTTGTATCATCTGAACACAGACTATGTAAGCAATGTGTAAGTACAAGAACATATGTGTGTCTGTATATATCTCTCTCTCTCTAATATCCCTACAATCCACCTTTTCCTTTCTTATATTTACCACGCCAGTGAATCACTACCAGTCAATTCACTGCACTTTTTGATATACTCATTGATATGTCTAAAATTCTACTCCTAAGCCTTCTGGCTGTTATGCTGTTCCTTTAGTATTATTTTACTACTCTGCTCAGCTCACTGACTGGGTATTGCGAGCTCACGTAGACACAACTGTGCTTTCTTTATGTTCGGAAAATGTCCAGCACATTAGAATTACTGGGAAAAACAAAAACAAACAAAAAAAAGGTAGGTAAACTTTGTTATCATATGTTCTTACTCATCTATTTTTCTTCTTCCAATAAATCAATACCACCTGGCAGGCACTAACTGTGTAAGATAACTTACTAACACCATAAGACAATTAAATACAATTAAAAGTAGCATGTTCATCAAACACATATGTGATTTATTATGCAGAGTTGAGCTAAACTGCAGCTTCTTACCTCCACTAGAAAGTCCCAGTGAGCAAAGGGCAGCAAAATGTCCATTTGTTTTTTTTCATAGCAGATTCTGTTTCAGAGTTTCATACTTTAGTATTCTGCAACCACCTGAGGTTTAAAATTTCCCTAGTCCACACAAAATGAAGTAAATCGAGTCATAGCGAAGACAGATTTGGCCTGAAGTCTCTTGGAAGAAGGCCCAAACCAAAGAGAAGAAATAATTCAGAAAACTTTGCATTCAAAATAAAACCATATAAAGGAACTGATGTATGTTAATAGACTTGATATATCAACTAGTGCTTTGTCTTGGGTTTTTGGGGTTTTTTTCTGCTAAATGTTATTATGTTGATATCTAGTGGGGAAGACATACTTTGAGCTTTATGTATTATGTTTTCAGGTTGTGCTAAATTCACAAAGCAAAACAGAAATCTGCAAAACATTTTCATTCCCTTAAACACCAATCCCAAAATTTCAGTCTTTCCATCAAGTGAAAACACCTTAGATTCTTCGAAAACGACAGAGATATTTCTTACACTGCATGAGGAGGAGAGAGGGTTTCAGATATGAAGCAACAAATAGTCCAAAAATTGAAGACAAATACAAGAAAAAAATTATTTAGAAGTATTTTGGTTTAGAGAGAGGTTTGAGGACCAGCCTCTGAAAACCTGTGAATTATGGCCCTTAGGATTTCAGCATCCCCATCCTGCAAAGAATTCAGGCACACATAGGTCTGCTGAAGATCACCAAGAAACCTACCCACACACAGCTCAGAGCAAGACCAGGGCTTTTATTTTGCAGAGCTCACTCCCAAAAGGAGCGAGGAGCCAGATGTCTGGGAAACTAAGTTAAGGTTGTAGGCATCACCTGCTCATCTGCCCATGGACATGATGAGCTGCTCTATGAAGACTGCTTCCCAAGGATGCGCCAGTGATACGGAGTCAGATACCTCAGCAGGCACAGTAGAAATCTGAACAAGGTAGGAGGGAAGAGGGAAAAGTCTGTTTAGCAGTCATAAAGCTACGATACATTGAAGGTGAGCATGCCATGCACCCCAGCTATAATTCAGGAAGCAGGGACTAAAATTTTTAGTCCCATCCCCAATATGGTTCCCATCAAAAGGTTTTTCATCTGACAGCTATAATTCAGGAAGCAGGGACTAAAATTCTTAGTCCCATCCCCAATATCTCCATGGTTCCCATCAAAAGGTTTTTCAACTGCGGTTTAATCATCTAGGGGGAAAAAAATCGCATACATACAAATACAAGATCAATGATTTCACAGAATCACAGAATGGTTGAGGTTGGAAGGGACTTCTGAAGATCATCTAGACCAACCACCCTGCTCAAGCAGGGACTCCTATAGCATATGAACCAGGATTTTGTCCAGACAGTTTTTTAATATCTCCAGGGAGGGAGATTCCACAACCTCTTTGGGCAACCTGTCCCAATGCTCAGTCATCCTCACAGTAAAGTTCTTCCTTATGTTCAGGTAGAACTTCCTATGCTGCAGTTTATGCCCATTGCTTCTTGCCCTATTGTTGGGTGCCAATGAGAAGATTCTGGCCCCATCCTTTAGACACTCTCCCTTTAGGTATTGATAAAAATTAATCAGATCCCGTCTGAGTCATCTTTTCTCCAGGCTGAACAGCCCCAGCTCCCTCAGCCTTTCCTCATATGAAAGATGCTCCAGTCCTTTAATCATTTTAGTCACCCTTCACTGGACACGCTCCAGGAGTTCCATGTCCTTCCTGTTATGGGGAGCCCAGAACTGGACACAATACTCCAGATGGGGACCTCATCAGGGCTGAGTAGAGGGGGAAGATTACCTCTCTTGACCTGCTGGCAACACTCTTCCATTTTTTATGTGCCTTCCTTTTTCCCTTCATTTTAGAAGACCTTCTGCCTATTAGTGGTCTATACAAGGCTCAGCTTCCTAGACGTGTGGACTGCAAAACTCTGGATTTAATTTTGCATTCAAGTTACTGGTGGTGCTTAACCTCATCTGAGATAATAATTCCACCAAGGTTAGTTTTTGTACCTATGCATTTCCTGTTTTTCCATTGTACAACTATATAAACAAAACCAGAATACAACCTATGGGGTTTTGAAGACTGCAGCATACACATAGCACATACTTTAAGACTGAATGACAAGTCCTGCAAACAGACACTCTCAAGCAGCAGAAGTGCTACCAAGAGAGCCCAGACATCAAACTGACCTGCTCTGCCATTTGGCATAGCAGAGTTGCTATTGCACTGACTCCTCGTGGTAAATAAATAACCCTCAGCCCCTTCGGTATTCAAAACTGTAATAAACACAAGCCGCCTTTGGAGATGCCATCACAAATACTTCCAGCTCTAAAATGTTAAGAAAAATCTTTGTGCTACTGCAAAACATAAATTTGTAGAAAGACTTCTCTTCATGAGGGACTTGTAACTGCAAAACTCTTCAAGCGCAAATATATTTCATTGAAAACAACCACATATTTGTTTTTCACTGGATACCCCTCTCTGCTCTATTCCAGCCTGAATTCCAGTCTCTATTCCAGTCTTTGAAATTACCTGAGTACTAATTGCATATACATACTGTAACTGTGGGACTGCTGCACAGGTCATCAGTCACTTGTACTGGAGCCGTCCTTATTAGTATTTTTCCAACCAGTTTCCAAAAGAAAAACTATAACTTTTAAATTGAATTAAAGAATTTGTGGAGATACCATTATCTTTGTTCAGTTTCTATTCAAGTACAGTCACAAATACCAAAAGAATATTTCTGGAAGCATTTTACATAGTGACTAATGCAAAATATTTCAGCTGTATCAGCATCCATCCAATTCTAGATTACATTTTGGCATTTCAGACAAGAGACATCCTGGCAAAAATTAAGCTGAGGAACAAGTAATATGATTATGACAATTTATATTTGTAAAGGTTGTGAACGGTAGCATCAGTGCTTGCTAATCCTTTGATAAATTCTTGTTACCTTTCAGTTCCCAAACGTCTCTATGCAAGTATAAAGCATATTGGAGGCAGATGCTGCAGCAGATGAATATGCTTGCCAAATGGTGTTTTGTTTGTTGGGATTTTTTTCATCTAGGTATTCTTAACTGTCATGTTAAATGCACCAAATAGTTCTTACTTCTGGCACACTTTATGCGATGTTCTGGGACATTGATTAATACAGCTGTTCCCCACCCCCCATTCTTCTCTCTATTCTCTTTCCCACATCTTCATGTCAGGCTTCATCTCACAGCCTTTATTCAGATAAGTAATATCATTTACTCCAGTGGCATTACTTACATGAGTAAAAGAAACAGCAACAAGCTTGAATAAACCACAGTTCACACTTGAGCTGATCCAGTAAAGCTTTTTTTTTTCCCCCTCTTTCTTAACCTTGAAATGGGGAATATAATAAAACAGAAGAACAAATGATTTCAGGACAATCAAATTTAAAATTGGGTTTCTTTTAAAACAACTCACATAACAGGAACACAGCATCTGCTTGGTTCTTTAAAGTCTTATAAGCAAGAGCAAAAAAACTCCTGGAATTTTTTCACTCATTACTGGAATTTGCAGAAACTTTAGATATCAAAAATATTGTATCTTTTTGTAATTTTACACTGTTCTGATCATTGAAAAATCAGAATTTTTTTTAGTTTAATTTAATAGGAGGTGGGCTTCACGTCACCTCCAGTATTCACGTTTTGTTCCTTAAATATCTGTAGAGGCTTGAGTTTGGTTTTTTATAAGTTTTAGAATTCATTCACTTTTATTTTTATTATCTTCTGAAATTAAAGAGGGGTTGGTTGGCTGCATAGTGAACATAGAAGAGGACATCAACCTCATTAACTATTTTGCAGACTGTTCCTATTTTTTAAAAGAGTGTACACGTGTATGCAGGTATACATCTTTATGAGAGCATGCATGTATGTAAAAAATACTGTCATATAAAAAGGCTGGAAAGGTTTGGAAGCTCAAAAGCAGTATCTTTCTCTTCTAAACTGCTTTATTACTGGCATTCCCTCCCTCTTGGGCATGCATTCAGCTAAGACTAGGCCAAATTGGCAGTCATTTTCGAAGTGCTTGGCAGGCCCATGATCCCTGGGAGTTTTCAGCTGACATCTCTCTCTCAACCAGTCTATGCAAGGGTCAGTGGGAGACCTGACTCCCAGGCCCTGGCTGTGTCATGAGTCAGGACCAATATAAATTAAAACCTTAAAGCCATACTGTGAAGGCATTCTTTACCCCCTGAGGTATTTTTTTTTTTCCCCTATGACAGACTGCCTTTCTACAAGTTTCCTATTTTTTTTATTCTTGGATAATACAGTAGCAAGCATGGCACTTTGAGCTGAAAAGGTGGGAACATCTGGAAAAGAGAGAGTTAAACTTCCACCAAATTTTTAATATTTTTGGTAGATTTGTTGATGCTCAACAAGCAGGACTGAAATAATAATAATACTAGGGCCTGCTTATCACTTACAAACAATAGTCCAATGACAGTGTTCACACTGACGGAAAAAATGGGAGCAGAAATTAATAGTGACAGTCCTGCAGGAAACAAGGGAGAAATTGGATACCAAGTTATAAAATACAGACTAACCCAATAGGCACATGCTGCTGTTATTATATTAATATTGTTAAAAATATCAAAGCACTTTAAAAATGGAATTGTACTGTAGGTAGATGGACATTATTATTTCCACATTCTTTTAAATAGAAATTTTCACTCCTTGTTTGGCTTGGAGGCATGGATGTAATTTGTTGCTCAAAACCAGTAGCTGAATGCTGTGAAAAATAAGACTTAGGATTAAAGTCTCCCATCTGAAGGACAGAATCAGGCTACACAGAGAGCTCTCTCTGTTATTAACAAAACCATCTGACTCACTGCAGATATGGATTTCAATGATGTTGCTCTAAAGTGGGGTGGGCTGTGTTTATTTAGTTAGTTCGAGAATAGGGAGAGATTGTTTTTCCTCTGTACAAAAATAAACGGAGGAAAAAAACCACCGAATTCATGTAAATAAAGAAGTAAACATGAACCTCAACCAATCTCACCTGCTGATGAACCTAATCCCACAGCCCAGGCTCAGACAGGTACAATCGCTCTAAAAAAAAAAAAAAAAAACAAAAAAAATCATCAGACTTCTTTACGTAAATAAAGTGCATAATTTCAGCTGTAGATCCTGAAGGGAAAGACCACAGTGTCGGTATTAGCAATTCAAGGTGTTACTGCAGCTGCTGTGTTTTCCTGCTATGCTTGTACAGCACCCAGCACAGCAGAGACCGATCCCTGATGTATGCATCAGAGCTGGGATAATAACAATGCCTCACAGTAGTGTAATTTCAGGTGAAATCAGGGGATTATGGAAAAGGTGTGGCTTCAGATAATGACTCAAGAAGGAATGGGTTGCTTGGGAGGGTGCAAGATAACCTTACAAGAGGCTTTTCCTCCACGCAGTCCCCAGGTAGGGATGACAGATGGCTGTTGCTTTTGCTTTTCCCCCATCTGAAATGCCAAAAGGAGCTGCAAGAAGCAGTGTTGGTACCCAAGACCGGGTGACAGAGACAGCACAATCAGCAGCTCAGCACCTGGCTCTGCCGGGGCCACATCCCAGGTGAGCACATGGCTCCGTACCGCCTTGACGTTTGACACTGACTAAAAGACCTGATCAAAGCCCACAAAACTAACATGCTGCGTTGCCCCAAAGCTTGATTGCGAACAAAAATATCTGTTCTCTCAGAGCGACTTCAAGCAAAGTCCACAACCCGTTTTCTTTTAAGGAGGTTTCTCCATGCAAATAATTTCACTCCCTATTTTTAGTAAGGACACGTTTCCTCCCCTCTCAGCGCTCTGTGAGCCAGACCTTCATTTTCTACCAGACACTGAGACTTGACTTAATAAGCAACGGGGGTAAAATATCCACTCTTTACACGTCTGGTATCCTGAGGTACATACAAGCATCGCTCTAAGATGTGATAAAGTAATCTAAAGCTGGGCCCAGCCTGCCAGTTCAGGCCTAAAGGGATTTGATTCAGTGTCAAAACCTTTGGCTCAGGAGGTCATTCTCTCTTCTTGCTTTTCTTATAACAAAGGCAGAGGACTGGGGAGGGGGGGGAGGGTTTCCTCCTTTTTTTTTTTTTTTTTTTCTTTTTTTTTTTTTTTATTCCTTTTTTTTTTTGTCTTGTGAATTCATCAACTGTTGTTTGTTGAGCAGCGGGCCTTTATTCAGCCTACTGAAACATTTTCATTAGACAGAGGCCTCTGAAGTACGCTGGCGGCTGAGACCGCGCGAGGACAAAAATCTTAGGCCTCTCCAGAAGCCGGCTGATTGAAATCAGCACTGTGTCAGGGGCTGTCATATCTCAGAAAAGACATAAAACACACGGAAACATCAATAAGCAACAAGCCTCTGACAGCTCTGAGACATTCCAGCTGACAAGAAGAGAAAAGGGGTAAGGTTAGGGCTCATGGGGGATATTTAAAATGCCTAACAGCCAGCCGAAGTGTTGGCAGGCTTCAGGGAGGCCCAGAAAAGACAAGATAAAGTCTATCAGGTTATCACCTGGTTCGAGACAGATCCCTCACAGCAAGGCCACAGGGATGAGACAATGACACGATGGCTTTTTTTTTTTTTTGGTCTTATTATTAGTATTATTATTCTTTTATTATTTATTTAAAAATGTATCAGAGGACACGATGGCTTTTTTTTTTTTTTGGTCTTATTATTAGTATTATTATTCTTTTATTATTTATTTAAAAATGTATCAGAGAAACAGACTGCATTTACACCGAGGTTACCCAGACAACGTTTGTGCTGGAGAAGATTAAAAAAAAAAAAAAGGGAGAAGAAATGTAAAAGAGGGAGGACAAAAAGAGAATCCTGCAAGTTAAAGAATTCTGCTTCCAGCTACCATGTACAGAAATCAAAAAGGATTAACAAGTTTTTTTTTTCATTTAATTTCCTGTACACCAGACGCTTTTGTTAAGAGATCAGAGATATTGCTATTTATTGAATTTTTAATATGATCTTTATTAAAAGGCAGCACACATGTTTGGTTTTCTATTTTTTTTTTTTTAAACATGCATGGGTATAAAAATCAAAGCACAGGAATGAGCCATGGTTGTTTGATTTTGGTCTCTTTATATTATGGCAATTCAGACTCTTATTTAAATTTTAAAATAATAAAAACCCAACCTACATAGAAATGGCCCCTCATCCTCCTTTTAACTCACATCTATTCTGCTAAGTAAGCAACGGGCCCAGAGCAGCACTTTGACCAATCAGATAATGAATTGTGCCTTTGGAGTCAACGTAAGACCAAGAAATGAGGTGCATAGCCAAGTAAAAAGGACTATGTGTAATTATTTTACATTTTTAGATTGCCAATCACATGTTCAAAATTTCAGCATCAACTTGCAAATCTGTAATTGTCACTGTACATGCTCATTTGTTACACGCAGTATTCCCCAGGTTAGTCTTCAGCTTGGATTGTAGCACTAAAACTGTTTCGCCCCATCATTTACAAAATGCATCAAACCACCCTCTCCAGTAACAGTCAACAGCAATTCCAGCCTCTCCTTCCTTAAATATTTGGCATGACAAAAATATGATGATTTCTTAAGGTCTTGTGCTAAAAATCTAAGCAAACTCAAGAAGGAACAAAATCATATTCTGACCAAAAGGCTACATACTTTCTTTTCTATCTGCAGCTCTATTATTTTCTTCAGAATGTGTACATATATTCTGCAATCATTTGAAAAGCAGGTTAGACTCAGACATCAGGAAATAACTTACTTGTTTCCTTGTTGCTCTGCACGTATTGGTGTAAATCCATAGGATTCAACCAAGTTTTACTAGGTATAAATATTATTGTGCTAGTCCAAAGCTTGGGAGACTGAGTTGTAAATGCTTTCTTCTGCCAGACTTCAGTTCTGAATGACCTCCTGAATCACTTGGTGTCTTTGACAAAACCTTCTGCAACCTGAGCTGATGGACCTCAAGAGTGAAGGTGGACATGAGCTCTCCCATCTCATATATAGTTTTTCTGGTAAGGTTTTCCCTTTCTGGCATGTCAGCTGGATTTCATAGCACCTGTAATCCCATATATCTTTGTAGTAGATCATGTCAGGGAACTTTATGCTAACAGCCTTGTGGCTTTTATTGACCATAACATCATGCAAACTAGAAGGAAACTGCTGGGGCAGCCACAAAGAGCCAGTAACTGTCCCAGAGATAGCTCTTAGGAAACTCCAAAAACTAACCAATATGAACAGACTTTTCTTCCTCTTATCTACAGGATTCTGCTGCACAGCCTCTGGGCTTCACCTTCCAAAATGTCAACTAGGAGTAACAGTTCTCTTCATGGCACTTGCTTGTTGTTAAAAAAAAATTGTAAAGTTTGAAATCTCCGGACAGCATCAGTCTCATACTTTAAGTGGATATAATGCCTGAAGTCCTCTGTAGTATCTCATGCAATAAAGCAAGAACTTAGCATTGGCTTAAAGACCTACTCCACTATATAGCAAGAAGCATAGTCAGCATTACACATAATCAAGTGAAAACAAATGCATTTACATAAAACATTTCTACACAACCATCAGGTTTATGAAAGGAAATTAATAACTCAGCAATTCCTAATTATAGGAAAGATAAAGATATGATTTTTCCTTGTTTGTTGGAAGTGTATATTCTGCTGACTGGCACAGCACGAAGTTATGAACACCAGAGGATATGTACTGCTCAGGTTCTTTTCATCAACCTTTTAGATCAAAAGCACTCTTACAAAAGGTGTCCTGAGCCTGAAGTGAGGACAAGTAAAGTCTCTTGACTGAATGCAGCATGTGTCAACCTGGACACCCTTTGACCCACCAGGTTATTTCCACTTCTGGCACGAAGAATTCCAGAGAGGATACCTCATCTGTGTCTTTTCTTTTTAATGGAAAGTTAGAGCTATATCTAACATCAGAAGTAATTATTCATTGTATCAATAATTGCGAAGGGTGGTATGCAGATCACAGATGGCCTGTGGGGAACAGCAGGCATAGACAGAATGGTCCAGGTGCTATTTGATGTTGGTAGAAGTTAGAGCTGCCATCGAGCTTGGCACAAGAGACTTTAAGATTACAGCAGTGCAAAGGTGAGATTTCATATGTTCCTGCATATGACTTGTGCTTCCTAAAAACCACCTGTATCTCAGGATCCAGCCAAAAATCTGAAGTGATACTGGCTGTTGCCTTTTTTTCTTTTTAGCCCCTACAGACTGTTCTGACAAGTATTTTTCTAAAGGTAAATGAATTTAACAACTTTCCCGTGGAAACTAGTTTTTCTATAGTTCAAAATAAAAGTAAACGTCCAATTTTTTCCAGTGTTTTGAACAAGAACTTTGTTTCAGGTACAGTGGTCAATACAAGATTCTCTTCTTTCACTGAAGAAAAGTGCCAGATTTTTTTTCCTCTTTTGTCCTTCCCTATTTGTCTTTTGAACACACTTTTTGAAGGAAAAAAAAAGATCAAACAAGATTATTTTTCCCCCCTTTGAGATTTAAAAAAAATGGTACCAGGACTCCTTACTTCTTAAAAGAAGTCCACGAGACGAACATGAGGTTAAATACATGAGGTTTTCGTTCCTCTGTGTAAAGACTGAGTCTGTGGAAGTTGCACTGAAAACCTGCCAAAGAACCTTCTAGGGCTGAAAAATCAGGTACCTTGATCACTTCCTTTTAAGTGTATCTGGCAACCAGTATCATTTTTATGACTCAGATGGAAAACCGATTTCTATATAGTCTATAGCTATTAGGCATTTAAAATCTCCTAGTATGTGATTGCCTACTATGAGATAAAGAGATGCTTCTGACTGCTAATGAAAATTTTTTGAGCCACTGGATTCTTAGAACCTCGAGTAGCTCAACTTGAGACTGCATCAGTGACCTCCAACTTGTTTCAACTGAGGAATTTTACACAGGAGTTTACAAAATGAAGTACTGAAACCTTAAGTGGGTAATTAACAAGCTCACAAATAATAACAATAATAGGCTAACAGTAAAGAACTGTGCTGAAATTTTAAACTCCCATGGGAGGCCAGACTGAAAGATGACTACAGGTACCATAAATGGGATACAGAGCAGAGTGGTGGAAGCAGCCCAATTCCTTTTGCAGTAATAAAGAAGTGATTTCATTAGATGTGAAAATGGTTCATTAACATGTATCATTATATATCACTTCAGGATAATAGTCAGAAGGTTTTTTCTCCCTTTTTCCTTCAGTGCTCAGAAAAGTATGGTCTGAACTGTGGTAACCATCTTGGTGATCACTGCTTGGTCTGAATGTCAGTATACAGTCAATACCAGAAGCAAAAACACTGTGGGGACACCCAGAATACTGCACTGGCTTCTCATGCATGTCAGGAGAATTTCTAGGGGCACATCTGCTTCTTAGACATATAGTAAATCTCTAGGATCTTTTTCCCCCAGAAATTAGTAGAAGACCTCTGCCTTTCTAGGCATAGGGACAATCATGGGAACGTAACAGAAGACTATTCACAATTCCAGTGATGTAGCCTGTTTCTCCATCACCCAGAGAAGCAGAACTGGGTTTCTCACTTATAGACCGAAAAGGCCGATAAATTTAGGTGAGAATAAGGAATGATAAGGGGTAATTTCCCAATAAGAGTTTTAGTAACTCTAGTGAAGAAGACTATGTAAGGTGCTGCAGCAAGAATACATAGGCAGGGGTTAGGAAAGAATTAAAACAGTTTCCATAGGTGAATCGAGGAGAATTTGTGTGCTCATCTACTCTACACCATCTAGCAAACACTCAAACTGGAACTGGTCTAGGAGGAACGTCTTGCTTCCACCTGCAAAATGCTTTGCCCAGGACTTTGCAGCTCATTGCAATGTTCTCTTGGCTTTGACTGCAAAGGCAGAAGCTCTTGGAGTGCCATCACTAGTAAGGTGAGCAGGATTTACTATGCCTTAAAGTAATTACATGCAGCTTCAAATTCAATGAGTTCGGTGGCAATGAAAGTCCAACAAAGTATCATGTTTACAGGAACATGCAGTGCAATGCTGCAGTCAGAACTGTGAAAATACATTTTCTAATGTGTGCTGGGAATTAATTTTTTGTGAAATGGGTTTGCTGAATTTCCCCACGCAATTTGAATATATGCCATCGAGTACCACTTCTTGAAGAAACCTGTTAGGTTAGTGCCAAAAAAGCTACTCATCAAGTCGTGTGACTGTTGCAATTTGTGAGCTGTGTTCACTGTCCTCTAGACTTTGATTTAAGAGCATTATGAAACTATGTAATTTTGGTGTAGTCTTTTTATTCCCATGGTAATTTATGTCTGTGGGTAAGTATTTTATCTGAGCCTCGGTGCCAGAGTTATTTTCTGAGGCTCTTGAGTTTCCCTTTGATGCCACTGAAATTAAAACCAGAGCTGCAGATAGTACCCATGCTGTTTGTCACAGAGTCAGAGGTTAGAATGCATTTGCTGCTATTTATTGTGGCTCATCGACTGCAATAGTTACTGCTGCTCTTCTCATCACTGATACAAAAATATTAATAACAGACAACTCAAGAGTGGCATATAACTGACTTTGTCAGTCACCGTCAGCATTATAAAAAACACATTAGACAAGTATTAGCAAATCTCTCCATGCTGCAGTAATCTTACTCGCCTTGGGAAAATTTTAATTAAAAAGATGAATTCCAGCCTTAAATATTTTATTATTTAGACAAACAATTTGCATCTTTAGTAATTAAACACTCAAAGATGTCTCTGCATTTGCTATGTATAGATGGTGTAAAGTGTTAAAGAGTACTTTGTCCAGTATCAATTTATTTCTAAAATACATCAAAACTTCCTATCTGCATATAAATAGTTAATCATATAAAGAGTTAGATATTCTTAATTAAAAGTTCAAAATTACATTGAAATTTTCTTCCTCTCTACTTGGCATATCCTTATCCTAACTTAAGTCTGAACTGGCCATGAGGGAGTGATGGCATTTTCCGAGATTATCAGGAAAACATTTGTCAATGCTCACTTTAAATCAATGACGACCACTCACGTGAACTCCTCTAAGAGTCTGCAGGTCTGCAACATAGTTCAAGGTGGAGTAGCTACAAGCAATAACAGTTACCAACAGGTGTATAACATCATAGCCTTCATCACTCAGTGTGCAGACCTTGCACAGTCCTCTATGAAGCATCTTAGCTTGTACTGGCTTGAGTGTAGAGCAGGGTAAAACTGCTCTTCAGAAAATCATATTTCAGACTCTATACAATGTTTTTGCCCAGTGGATAGCTTCCACTCCTCAACATTTCTTGGAGAATTTGCAGGTTTGGGCAAAAGAAATCTCTGTGAGATCACATTATGCCTGAGGACCTGTGCAATTTGTGCAACAACTGCATAGCATGGCCCAACAGACCAATAAAGGTCCACAAACCACAGCTACAAAACATCACTCTGGGATGTAGCTATGAACAGTTGCCAAGAAAAGAAATAAAATGTGGATAGAAAGGTAAGCCAAAAATTTATGGAAGTGGTTTTTATAATCCCTGTTCTCAGATGCCTCCACCATCTAGCCCCAGTCTTTTATTCCTCGAAGGTCAGCCAGAGCAGAGAGTTTATGAAAAAAAACCTGCAGACAGAAAAAGTAATGCATGCACATCAGAAAATTCATTTGAAAATTAAGAATAAATGTACACTTTAAAATAATGTATAATTAGCCTTTTTTAATTACCACTTCACTACCATTTAGAAAAAGGTGATGGAAGTTCAATAAAATTAGATTCTTTTATTCAACACTAGTCAAATTAATTTACATACTCAAATTCTCTTGAATAATTCCATGATACAGTAGGTTTCTTTTACTCAAATTTTAGAATATATTTATGTAATAGTTATCTCAGACTACAAGTACTGTTGCAAAATTCTGATAAATTCTGGAACAGAATATTATTAGAGAAAGAAAAGTAATTTCATTACTTGCCATGAGCCTGATTATGCATCCTACAATGCAGTTAGAAGATAGAAGTGCTCTTCCTTTTAAAAAAAGAAAAGAAAAAGGGCCATCAGACCACTATACTAAAGATTCCATTTCTCTCACAAGAATATACTATCTATCTGCAGCAAATCTGCCTCCAACATAATCTTTTGTTGCTCTTAATTATCTAAAACATCCAAGCCAAAAGCTTCTGCCTTCTCCCCATCATTGCAGATCCATGAATATTTTCAATACCTCATATACTTTAACTCCACTAATATGCAATATCAGACTTGTCTGTTCCATCTGAGAATGCTCTATCACATCCTTTGATGGTGAGCACCACAGACTATTTACCTATTCTGTGCTCTGTTGTCTTTAAACCTAATCTTGACTGAGGTTTCAATAGCAGGATCTTGTAATAAATCTCCTTTCCTGAAGGAAAAAAAGCTGCACCTATAAGCATTCAAGTGAATGACTCTTGATACCAGTCATGAACTTAGATATGTTGCACTGTGACATAAAGAGCCTCTTCTAAGCCTAATAATTTGCCTGTGATCAGCATTAATGAAAATTTCACTTCAGCTCAATCTACAAATATATATTTACCACACAGCTATCTATGCATGATAATGTACTATTAATGCACCCAGTCAGATCACAGAATAAATGCTATCTCTAAAACAATTCAAATAAGATTTTTCTTGCAGTTTTTCCAGGATACTCAGTCTTTAATGTTTCTTAGTAAAGATTCTGGGGAAGGGAAAAGTCAATTCTCTGCACTGACTGCTACTGTTCCGTTTCTCATTAGGGCTGTCTACTACATTAAAACCAGGAGTAGATGTCAGTAGATCAGTGTGATTACAACAAAATTTGACTTCTTTTTCCTCCAAGAACTCGTAAGTTTCACTTCTTTCCAATCTATTTTAATAGTACTTATTTTGCTGATGACTCACATACAGCTATGATTCAAATAGGGCTCAAATGGAAAATATCATTAAAAGCTTTGTATTGCTTTTTAATTTGCATTGAGTTTCTGAACTGTTTCTGACCTATGATATTTTCATAAATAGGCTGAGACTGATAACAATCTGTACATTCCTAAGGATAAATAACAAATCATTTCTTCATTTGGAAAATGCCTAAAACTGATAAAGCTAATTCTGCCTACACTCTGTCCAACAGCACATGCCCAACCTAACAATACCATGCCATTATACTAACATAGTTTCATTACGCTGCCAAATTTGCCACAAATGCTAATATCCAACTTTTCCAAGGTTTCTATAAAGACTTAATGTAATATTTCCACATGCACAACATGCGTATGGTTACGAACTGATAACAAAACTAGTAGCATCCATTAAGTATTGCTATAAATCTCTCCACTGAAACAGCAATAATATCGCCTTCCAGCAACCACAATAAATGTAATGCTTAATCTCTCTCTGTGATACTGGATAACTCTAGCCTGCAGCTAGACTCCCACTGTAGGTGGTACTGTAGAGGATAACTCTGCAGTGACAGCACATGATGTGTTCCTCTTCACCAGTATGCAGAAGTTTGTGAGTTTGAAAGACTTCCCCCCCCCC
>NW_010307092.1:0-2221 GCF_000700745.2 Antrostomus carolinensis | reverse complement strand
ATTTCCAGAGAGAAACCAGGATTTAGAGGGGGATAAGAAAGGAAAGAGAATGAAAATGTTTTTAGTGCTACAATATCTCTCTTAGTAGCATTCCTATGTAATTTTTCCCGACTGAGGATATATATTTGATCTATGCCCCTTGAAACTTCACCTTATCCTCATCTTTGTGGTCCTTTATAGCTCAGTCTGTGCTTTACCCTTCTCCAGCACAGTGAATGATATAACTACCAAAGCAGGTTTTGTTGGAATTCTTTTTTTTTTTAAAAAAAAAAAAGTACATCACTGCAGTGGCTGGTTTTGACTAAGGAAATAACAAAGAGACAAAAAAAAAAAATTAAAAAAATAATTTAAAAAATCATGATAGTTTTGAGCACCAGCTTCCAGACCACAGAAGTCTAGGCAGCACCAGAACAATATTCAATACTTCTGGGAACACTCAACCACAGAAAACACCTTCCTTTTTTCAAATGTCCATCCATTCTCTGTCACTACAGATCCTGTTTCCCAAATGTTCCTGTTTCCTCACCATGAGCCATCCAAGCACAACTTTTGCCGCAAGCAGACAAAAAAAAAATAAAGTAGCTCAGTTTGGTGCATCCCTGTGGCAGGTGGGACTGTCCTACAGGCAGGGATCCACTTGGAGGAGCTTCCAGCACCAACATCTAAAGTGGACATCCAAATTCCATATGAGGCTATGCAAGATGCCCCCGGTCCTTATCCCTAAAGGAAAGGCCAACTCCTGTAGCATTTCCCTCTCAGGGGACAAGGTGAGGAGGAAAAGGGAGGGAGTGAGGAACAGCACTGAGCATCCTTGCAGGACAAGTGCCATCCCACTGGGGAGGCCACGCTGCCACATCACCACGTGCACCCGTATAAACTCTGCTCTTTGCAGAGCAGTAGCACTCGCCACAGACTCCTGCTTGCTGCAGACTGAAGCGTGTGTGACAGCCAGCTGAGGACCTGGCCCAGGCCTCCAGCTGGCAGAGCATGCCCTCCCGGAGCAGGGGCTGTCACAGCCGCTTGCTCTCCCTCCCCAGCACTCGCCGGAATGTCAGGCTGTAATCCTGCCCTGCTGCTTCCAGCCTCTGAACGCAAAGCTTCCTACCTTCTGCTTTGCTATTACCATAGGTATGTAGCACAGGGCTGGATTTGACCTAAATTTGATTTATTCATTTTTCCAATGCTTTACAGGGTACTTAAGCCCTAGGTCAGCAAAGCACTTAATCACATGCTTAACCTTAAGCACATGCTTAAGTGCTTAATCAGGGCCTTGTTGCTATATAAAGCACAAAGCTATGACTCAGTTGGAAGCGAGTGAGTTGAAAAATTGAGACTCCCCTCCCATTCTCATTTGCTTACCTTGCCATACATGTAGAAACCGAATTATTCACATTAAATGTGTAAATATATTCTGGTTTGAAGCCTAATTTAGGAGTTTACAATACGATCTAGACCCATCTGAATATTGGGATACCTACAGAATTTGGGGCTTTTAAGAGAATTAAACTCCCAGATGCAGAAAGTGATGTCCTTTCATAATAAAACTGTTGCCATACATTGATACTCTCTTCTAATGATTGATCTAATAAGAAAAAAAAGGATTATCTTTAAAGGCAAACTCAACATGAGCAATTCACATGAAATACAAAGATACTACTTATAGCAAGATGCACCCATATGCACTCTACAGCTACATATGCAGTTGCAAGATTACCATTTTAAAATGTGTACTGCATCCTTATCTAACTTGTCCAGTAGGTGCAGTTATTTGTAGAATTTGTTCTACAGTTCTGCAGGAAATTTTCCTTTTGCTCAAATGGTTCAGATTTGCCTCTGCTGTGATTTTCTTCTGACTAAACATCCTCTGAAACATTTTTTTGATGCTTCCCAGAATTACTGGCACTCTGATTACAATATCCTGTTGGATGGATACCATGAAAGCTGCTAGCTTTGCTAACTGTATCTAAAATGTACAGAATGTCATATAAAGCAGTTTATTGAGGGGAGGGGGCCTGTATTTTAAACCAATAATAATTTTATGTGATCTTGGAATGCTTATCAACACATTTGCTTTTTCATATTACCTTCTTTGCTAGTGTTTAATAGGAATATTATACCACACTTTTTATACCATTATTAATTAGGAGTGATTGTGTTCCGAAAGTTTTAGATAGGACTGGTAAAAAATTATATATTATATAAGTTTTATTATATATATATA
>NW_010307091.1:129196-146089 GCF_000700745.2 Antrostomus carolinensis | reverse complement strand
TCCTTTCCAACTCAGGCCATTCTATGATTCTGTGATTGTGGCCCACTGCAGTGGGGCGAAGCTCGGAGGTGGTGGGGATGGTGACACACAAGTGTTGTCGTTGCCTTTCAGCTGTTCACTGGGGCGTTTGTCGCTGAACGGGCTGCGCTGACTGAACCACAGGCTGTTTGTCATCCCCCACATCAGTGCCGATGTCAGGCAACGTTGCCGTCCTGAAACAGTTAAAAAAAAAAAGGCACAATGAAAAACCTACTTTGAAAACAGAAAAGTAAGTTGAAATGGATTGCCAGGGGAAAGAACAACACTGAAATCATTCTAGCAGTACCCGTCCAAGTGCTAGTTTAATGGCTCTATCTCTGAAAAAAACCCAACCAAACAACCCAACCCACAAAAAAACCCCCAAACCAAAACCCACTAATATTCCTGATAATTCAGTTTCACTATTTTGGCTTGGTGGGAAAAATGCTCACTGCTATTAGACAATTAAATAGACAACACAGAATTGAACTGTAGGTGTCTGGGAAGAGTATCACAATCTTTCTGGGAAAGTACAATACAATAACAGTTCTGGTAGAGTCACATCAAGCCCTTGTGGAACTCACTGTAGATAATGAGTTCCCAAGGGACCAGCCCAAAGCTTAATAGAAGAAAAAGGCAGAGATCTTACTAATATATGCATATGCATAATTCATATCACAGAGGTATAAATATAAATGCAGGCATTTAAGGCGGATATATTTGCCTGATTGAACAAATACACACTATAGGAGTTCATTTACGTTGAGCTGATTTGGAATAGCAGTTCACTTATAAATACATATCCAGAACTGCACGAATGAAGTGAGAGGGGCTCTGTGTGCGCGCACGCGTGTGTGCGTATGCGTGGCAGCCAAATTAACTATTTGTGTGCATGAGCATACTGAAAGGCAACGACATACAACATCGAATAGAGAACATGGGAATGTTTGCTGGTCAGTTACACGTGTATATTTCTATGGGACCTCTGCTTTTATAAGATTGTACACTAGCTTTTTCACTGTACCTCTGAATTGGTCAAATCACCATGTTTGCAGTGAGAGGGTCAGGAACTCAACAGTGCAAAGACAGCGTGAAATTTTCTGCCTCAATCTACCTACATGATCTCTTCACTGACTGCAAATGCCTGTTTTTCCTATTTAGCCATAATGGTTAGTGAGGCTGCAGCATGATGTCAAGTTCTTGAAGTCAGCAGTACTGCACCGTCTGTAACTTTGGTTATGGACTTCGAACACTGGCTTCTCCTCACTGCATTCCGTAGTACTAGTATGTACAATCCTTGGAGATCGTTTTCTGACTTACTGATTTATATTTTGGTGAAAATTTGAAGTTGCATGCAAGTTCCAGTCCTCGGTAAATGCTTGCTAATTAATGGCATTTTAGAATTGCTTTGGGCAGAGATAAAAGACCAGAAATCCTCTTCACCTTGAGCAATATGATAGCGGAACTCTGAGGTGAGCTGCCTGTGGAAACTTAGGCTGCGTGTTACTGACTGATGTGGCACAAAGAGGAAAGAATCAGGGTTTGATTTGCAGTGACCTGTTAGGTTCCAGGACCAGTGTTCTCATCAGTTGCTGGGTCTCGGTGTGCACTGTGGTTGTGTGGAGTGCTAACTGTAGGAGGACCTTGTGCTACCATCTCAAGTGGGGTGAGACAGATGCTGCTGTAACGCATGCAATGACTTCAGCCTTAGTTCACCAGGAAGGAAAGTGCTTTGACTACACCAGAGCTTGAGTGGTATTGCAAGACTCCAACTATAGATGCAAAACAATTTAAACCTAAAATGAACTCTGCAATGCAGTAAATGCTAATACAGATGCATCCCTAAGGTGGAAACTGGATGATAACATAGTTTAGAGGTTGCAGGCTTTTAAAAATTGTTTTTCTGGCAAGCATCTGTAAAAGATTTGAGTTTCTCTAACCTTTTCCCCATGATGATCAAGATATCTCTATCCTCAACTGCTTTCTCTATTTATCTGCCAAAGGTTTTCTCCTGTGTAGCAGAGGTGGCAAAGAGGATGTATGGCTGCACATATGTTTTGTGCTGTTCCAGCACAAAGCTTTCAGATGAGCTTGGAGCAAGAAGGCAGCGTGAGAATGGAGGGATGGAGATGTTTTCTTACTTTTGTTCTGCAATGGAGGTGGCCGGTGCCAGTAGTTAGGGTACAACAGGACCCTGTGCTAACGTCTCAGTCTCTCTGCTCTGTGAGATGGAGCAGAGCTTCTCTGTGAGTGTCAGAGTGGCAATGAGGTTGGAAATGCCCTGCTCTTTCCTGCAGCAGGGAGCATGCAAGTGCCGTGCAACGCTCGTTGCTGTCCATGTGCGTGTGGCTTTTGTCTCTACAGTAGATATTTTTCTTGGCTATATCACATGTGGTTTGCAGTAGTATGGTTGTCATGTGGACAGCATAGTAACTCATGATGCCTATGTTTGATGCCTTTTCTTTTTCGCCAAAAATAAAACATATGGGTATGTTATTGCATGGCTTTGGATTCTAAGACATTTAGGCTGAATATTAAATCTGGAACAGTACTGCCAAGTATAAGTGTGTGGGATTTTAGACTATGAAGGATAAAGCCAGGTTGTTATCCTGTAGGACTATGGGGTGTCATATCTAGAAGAGTAAAAAGAAATACATTATTTTGTTTCTAAGTATTATAACCTTTTCTGATTATCACTGTGCAGGGCTTTTTTACTTTCTCCTGGACCCTAATACTTAAGCGTAATGTTCTTTGCTATGTTGGGGCAAATTAATGTTTTTTTTCAGTGAAACTGGTGGAGTGACAGTGTGGAAGATTACAATGAAGTAGGAATAAGTGGCAGAGGATAACAGGAAAGGGAATGGTATAGGTTTCTGGAACTAATGGACAAATTAGTGAATATATTATTTGGACCAAATGCCTGGATTGTAGATGTAAAACAGCATCTTGAATACATTGTTGTTCTGCTGCTATTTCTGTGGGTGTTGATTCAGACTTTAAATGTTTGATTTTTTTGTTTATTCAAATATTTTGAATTTTAATTCAGTAATTTCTATCAAATGACCTAAATATTTACACTCTAGTCTCTTTTCACTGAATTTACATCCCACTTGATAGGGAGATAAATTCTGCTTGGAGTCAACCCAGAAACTGAGGGAGAAGTTTTGGTCCTGGGCAAGTGAACAGCAGTGTTTCCTGGAATTATAAGGAATTTGGGTCCTCTGCCTGAAGACTGCTCACCTCCTTTCACAGAGCAGTGCCTCAAACTAATATATTAGTCCTGAAGAGGTACCAGACTAATATATCAGACCTAAAGAAGGGTCCAGTAGAAGCAGATCAGCAGAACTGGTGCTGAGGATGACTGGACGCTTGCAGACTGCTCTGCAATGGAAAGCAAAGAGCAACAAGCGGGAATGGTCAGGAAGCCTGTTTCAGAAATGCACTCCTGGTATGAACCACGTGTGCTAACGTAGATTCACTCCTTGTCTTAGAATTGCACATTATCCTGCAGTTGTGTGAGGAAGAAAATAAGGGGAAAAATCCCATTTCATGGGAGTAGGATTGGATGGTTTAGAAAATCAGACTTTAACCTGTATCCTGTGAAATTTAGGCAGTTGGTATGTAAGCTCTGTACAGATGAACTGGAAAACTTACTTGTATGATGTTTTCAAATTTGGTTCCCTGTGGTTTCAAGAAGACATGGTGAAGCGGAACAGAGGAAAATCCAGAGTCTTTATAGGGGACCACTCAATCCCAGATCACTTGCTTTTTTGTATGTCTTTTGTTTGTTTGTTTGTTTGTTTGTTTTCCTCTCTGAAAGACCTTTTTTTTTTTTTGGGGGGGGGGAAATTGGCTATAAGATTGACCTTCCAATAGGCTTTCAAATTGACTGTAGGATAGAGGCTTTTGTGCAAGCTGAAAACTGGAAATCAAAGTACTGGAGAAAAAATGACAAAGACATGCAAAGTGTTTGTTCCTAGTGAATTCTCTGTGATTTCAGCAATACTTTGAGAGGTATGGTAGAGTTTGAAAAGGTAGGAAGATAAAGGCCTATATTGACAAGCACAAAATAAAAATACAGTAACTAGTCTCGTGAAGAATGGGAAGTCTGTTGAATGCCTGCTTTGTGGAATGGTTTGGCATTTAGGACTCATCTTCCCTTTCCTTTATAGTCTGTGACATACCTATGTTACTTTGCCATGTACATTTCAGCTCAAAATGGATGAAGACAAATAGTAAATAAAGAATAAATTTTAAGTATCAATGTAGAAGGAAGGAGAAAATGACAATTTGTGCCTAAATCATGTTAATTTATTCCTAGCATTGTGCTTCTAATCCCTACTCCAGTGAGGTATTTAAGCATGTGCTTAAGCCCCTGCACATGTGGTTTGTTAGCCAGAGAGGGGTGACACACCTTTAAATATGTCCCTAAATGTTTTGTCGTGACACCCATAAAGACCACTTGTTCTTTGAACTTGTTCTTTGCTGTTTTGAGACCTTAGGGCTGTGACCTCCCAGATTTTGTGCCTTTCGAGGGACCTCAAAAGATCATCCAGTCCAATCCCCCTGCCAGAGCAGGAACCTAAATGAGATCACACAGGAAGGCGTCCAGGCGGGTTTTGAATGTCTCCAGAGAAGGAGACTCCACAACCTCCCTGGGCAGCCTGTCCCAGTGCTCCATCACCCTCACTGTAAAGAAGTTTCTTCTGAAGTTTAAGTGGAACCTCCTGTGGTCCAGCTCACACCCATTGCCCCTTGTCCTACCATTGGGCATCACTGAGAAGAGCCTGACTCCATCCTCCTGACATTCGCCCTTTACATATTTATAAACATTAATGAGGTCTCCCCTCAGTCTCCTCTTCTCCAAGCTAAAGAGCCCCAGCTCCCTCAGCCTTTCCTCATCAGGGAGATGCCCCACTCCCTTCATCATCTTGGTTATAATTGCAAATAATTGCATTTTATTCCATATTTAATATTTCCTTTTAGGTAGAAGAACCCATTCCAACACACTTCAGTGTATATGATAATTGATTTATTATAAAAATAGCCTAGTCCAGAAAGAAAACACATTATACCTTTCAAAGTACTTTGTACTTTTCAGATGTGCTTTCCATCTTGCTGCCTGGACCCGGATGAAAAGTGTCTTTTCCACTGTATGGCAATAACAGAATGCTGTAGGAGATATTGTTTGCTGTGAAAGGGGAGTGTCTGACTAATCAACATTTGTCAAACAATTTAAAATCCCAAAAAAGAAGTTCTATAAATTATAAGTATGATGTATTATCCCGTTGTGCTCCAGACATTTGCATGTTTTCATCTATGCTAAAACCAGAATCGGAATTTAAGAATAGCAAAGAAATTTAACGTTAAACAAACTAAACACCCAGTAAGGACTTTTTAGTGTCCTTCAGAAGAGATAGGGGCTTTTGTGGGTTATGTTTGAGAGATAAGTGGATAGGACAGCTGGAGTCTTGTTGTTTCACTTCTACTGTTAAATTAGACTTCATAGTATTGAAGAAAATTGAATTAACCTGGGTGCAAAATGTGAATTGTTATTCTGACAATTCCTATTTAAATGGAAACGCCAGAAATGTCCATGGAAGGTGTGGATGCTACAAAGCTGTTTTGAATAGCTAGAATGGAATGAAAAAACAATGGTGATCTTTGGACAACAACCCTGACTGCACTGCAGTGAGCTGATGGAAGGACGTTGGTACCAGAGTGTTATAGAGAAGATACTTGGAGGTGCTAGGGATTGTCCACGGGATGAAGTCAATATTCCCCACTTTTGACAAGGCTTCTCATTTACAGATTGCTCAGCAATATCTCTTGGATCTGCTGGTGGAGGGTTACTTGCCATGTGTCAAGACAAAAGCATTAGCTAGGAGGCTCCAGAGTCTAACAACTTTTTGTGGCCTCATATTTCCATGCTCGGACACACATACCTCTGTGACCACCATGACTGAATTATAGCCTCCAGGAGATTAAATTGATCCAACCTGTTCAACTTATTCAAAGGCTGAGGAAAAAGAGACAGTTAACTCAGAGCTCTACTTTAAATACCTCTCAGCTGTCCCTTAGTGGGTGAACCTTCCTTTAAAAAAAGCAGAAGGAAGACTTATAAATTAAGATATTTTACTGAATTATTAGGTATAAATGCATTTTGAAAGCACTGGGAACTAAGAACACACATGATAGAAAAGAATTATCACCCAGACAAAATAACTCTATCTAAGGGGAATAATTATTTGGAAGCAGACAAACCTTGAGATATGCAGCTCATTTTTTATTCTTTCAAGCTGTCTGTCTCTAAATTATGATTTTCTAAATAAAAAAAGATGTATATTGTATTCAGAGTAGAATTTGGAATTACCTAAAGTCACTGTTCTATGCAGTGCTGTGTAGCATGAAAGAGCTTTATGAGGCATTTAAATAAGTATATTTTCAGGCTGACTTCCTAAAATTAACAAGGTCTAATTAGTGGGATTGTTCTGAATGGTAATGATACCTTAGGTTCACTGTTTGATAATACAAATATAGATGTTATTTAACACCTTGCCAGTGCTGTATTTTATTTAGCATGCTCTTAGGCCAAATTAATGAGCTCTATCAAAAGATTCCTTGGGGTAAGAGCTGGCTGTACTTCCCTAGAATCATAGAATCACAGAATATCTCAAGTGGAAGGGACCTGTAAGGATCATCAAGTCCAACTCCCTGTTCCTCTCAGGACTACCTAATTAGCATTTACTTGTGGCAGCAGGGATAAAGCTGATGTAATGGGATGGCTCTGAGTTCTCTGGCTCAGGTTTTCTCTTGAAATGAGAGAGTAGGGTTACTGAGGACATCACTGGTGTAACATGGTGGCTTGTTCATTTACAGGCTACTGAGGCCCTGGTGCAATAGTGAAAAGGTCCTGGGAAGTGTGTGAAATGGAGGGGAACTACAGTGACTGCATTTTCTTTTCCTTTGTGTATCTCTGCTCGAAGTATTATTATGGAAATGCACACTGCTTCTTTTTGTCTTCTTACGAGTTCCCCCCTCCCTTTACTTCATCATAGTCGAAATAAGCCACCCAGGCTGAAAGAGTGCAGTATGCAGTTGATAAAATAGCTCTGTCGTTGAGTCAGTGGGTTATGCTTTTGGTATAACCTGGGTCAGGGAGGAGGCCAAGGAAAGTGTGGGCTGGCAGGGCCTGGGAAGGGCAGGTGAGAAGTTCCAGCTCAAAGCTTAAGCAGAGTGTGAGGCTGAAGGAGAGGTGAGACTGGAGAGGTGGCTCCAGGGAAAAGGTAAGCCCTGTGGAGAGCAATCTGCTGGAGGTGGACTGAGCTAAGAGGGTTAGGAACCACCTGTTTTGTGTTTAAGAGAAGCAGACTGGGTGTCCTGTAGCCTAGCCATACCACCCGCGTCCCCATCTGACTGACGGTGGTGGTTACCTGCACGGTGACATACGTTCAGTGCTTTGGTTTTTGGGATTCAGTGATGTGCCCCACATGTAGCTGTTCACAAGGATGCTGGGGTTCCCAGTGTGACCCCTGTGGGGACACAGTCGTACAGGCATGTTCTTTGGGAGATAGTGCCAGTGGGAGGACAGCAAAACTGTCAACTTTCTAAGAGCTGTACGCATTGTCCTCTTGTTCTGGCAATATAATAGAGCATCCACTGTTTGGATGTATGTAGGCTCTGATAAGTGGTTGTTGGCTACTTGTTCAGGATTATCCATTCCTGAAATATTCATCAGTGCCCATGTAGTGTTGGATCTGATGATGCTCTTGTTGAACGTACCACTGATTGTAATAGATGGGTTGGCGTTCTGTGCCATTCTTCTCATAGAAAAGTTCAGGTCATGAACAACGTACTCTCCAATCCTTATTTGCATCCAGTGAAATTGTGTTAAATCTCTTCAGCTTTGGTGAGAGGCAAAGATTTCAAGTTGGTTACTAGTGTATCAGAAAATATGCTATCATCTCCAGCCATAAATCATAATGATGATAAACTGATCAACACATTTTGAAGTGCAATCAGCCATCAGATCCTAGGACACTACTGAACATAAGGGTCCACACTTTAGATTAATCAATATCTAATACTTCAGGCTTATTTTAACATAATAGAGAGATGAATTCAGGTTAGTTTGTTTGTTTTGCCTTAAAAACTCTTCCCTCTTATGAGTTTGAATGCTATCTTGAATTTATTCAAAGACAATCCTTTAATTGTTTACTTAATGCTAGTAAGATAATTACTCAAAGTCCACAATTAAATTTAAATGTAAATCTTCGTGTATTTATTTTTTGTATTTGTGAGAGAGAATAACTCCTGAATATTTATTTATCTGGTGAATATTCACTTCTTTTTATTTTCATTACTAACCAAAACAAAATCAAAGTACCTTTCCTGCAACTAACAGAAATTCTAATGATCATGGTTCATTAGAATCATGTTAAATTGCTAGAAAAACAAAATCAAGATTTTTTTTACTACAAATTAATTATTTTTACCTTGATTTTCATTATTTTTCTGTTGTTTTACTTGATTATGATGTGCCTGATTTGTTACTCTTATTCAACAGTGAGCAGTGTTTCAGCCCAAGCACCCACGCGTGGATCAAACATATTACAATACTTCAGCAATGCTATAGTTTGGGTGAGTTTTACTTCTACTTTCCTCTGAGGAATATGTCATTTTTAAAATTCCCTTGATGGGCTCTCTCCTTGGAGAGAAAAAGTGGTTCATCATATGTCTTCTAGCTGTTTTGTGAGCTGAGGACTCTGAAGCTTGCAAGGAATGTCCAAGTATGAAACAACTGAACTACAGATTTAGTGAGAACATTATTTTCTCATTATATGCTCTATAAATATGGGTATTTCTGAACTGAAAGACCTTCACTTTTGCCTGAGCTAAATTGTTTTTTGGACATTTGTGTGTTTGGCCAGACTCCCCTATTTCAGCAGTTCAGTAGCTTTTTTAATCCCTGTGATCCATGTGATGTTAGTGGTAGTGGGACAATATACCAGTCATTGTGGGTAATATCTGATAAAGGAAACAATGCCTGAGTGCAGAGAGCCAAGATTTGCACCTGAAGACAGAAGCAGATTGCATTTCTCTGATTTTGGAAGCAGGAGGAAGAGTTTTCCACCAAGAGAGGAAAAAAGAGACTGGCAACAGTCTGCGTGGTGCTCCTCAGCGGCGTTACTGGCTAAGCAGGGTGACGGATGCCTGCTGTACTACCTGTCTTGTCAGGCTAGCAGCAACCACAGTATTACAGATCCTTTCCAACTGCTCTGTGGAGCAGGAAAACTATGTATTATTTTATACTAGCTTTTTTTTTTTTTTCATATTTCTAACATATTTTGCTATAAGATTTGACCATACTTTGATTAAGGGCCCAACCCTACTCCTTTAAAATAGTGGCAAATAGAAATTTTCATTAAGGCTAAGCAACAGTGTGCACATGTGTGTGAGTGTGCAGGAAGGTGTTAACTGATGTTTCCTTGGCACCGTGTTTTTTTTTTCTAGTCCATGAAAGTGCTCATGGGGCTGATTCTCTCCTCATCCTTGTATTTTTTCATCTTAAGCAGAACACTTGTATATATTTTTTTTTTCCATAGCAAAATGGATTTTCATTTATATGGAGAGTACAAGATATTTCACATTAAAATGCACTGGAAAGGTTCACAGAAATGAGAACTTGGCAAGTAGGTTGCTATTTTGGAGACTTTGCAGTGTTTGGTATTAAATATTTTCTTCAAAACAAAAGGAAAGACAAAATCTTCAACCAGACTTTAAAGCTATTAACACTTTGCCCTGTTGACGCCTGCTACTGCATGTCTGGAGTAAGTTATTTTTAAGATCACCTCAATGAATTAGGGGCTTACAAGCCATTTACTGCACTGATGTAGACATGTTGGAGCTTTGATGCTGATGGTTAAGTGATGATGAATCCAAGGCTTCTGAATCTTCAGGTTTTGGAACATTTTTGCCTGATTTGGTTTAACATACTGTTAAAAATTACAAATAGGTCTGATCTAAAACCCTGTCTCTATAGGCATTCTTAAATTTGGAGGTGTTTTAAATGCTGACAAGGTTCCAACATGTTTATGAGAGGCTGCACACAAACCTTGAGTATGAATAACAGATATTCCAAAAGGGAATAAGATTTTTGCAGTGTGACTGCGTTGTCTCTGAAGTGGTTTACACAGTAGAATTAGTTTTAGTGTTGAAAATAGTGAAAAAAGGTGGTGTCTCTGCTTTAGGCCTTAGCCAGGAAACCACAATGGCAGAAGTGTCGAACATTAATAACCTCACTGTATACTGATGTTAGAGATAATATTGCATTTCATCATTGCTTGCTGTTGTAAAAGTTTTGCTGAGCTTTTGTCTGTATCTGTTCTTCTTTACCCCGAGGACACTTACTGTTAAGATGGATTTAGGATGGTTTTTTTCTAAGTACAAAACTCTACAAGAAAAACAAATATTCAATATTCAAAAGACAGACCTATAGATACAAGAAACTGAAAGCCATTCTCCTACTAGTAACAGTACCTTGGGAAATAGATACAGTGTAAATAGTATCATGTATTATGCATTTTATCTAATATACTGCTCAATAACGAGGTAGGAAATTGATAGGGTGTTTCATTGTGCCATTTTAGGAATAAACTTAAGCGTGTGTCCTAGTCAACTAGTTACCTCTAAGGCCTTACACTGCAAGGCATATCCGCTCATATGCGTTCCTCATAAGGTCACTAAAAGCTGTAGATGTTGCAGATGTCCTTGGAAAGATTTGAGCACCTCTGAATATTGGGGTCCTGAGCCACAAGAGAAAAATCTGTGTGTCTCTAAATTACCTGTGCTCACAATGGCTTTAGTGCATTTTCCCACAGCTCCTCGTTGCTGAGCTCTCATTTTCCCCTTGCTTTTGTAACAGTTCTGGTGTTACCACTGAACATTTTCTGAAGTCAGATGTCATTTTTCACTGTTTTCTTGGTTATTTGCCTTTCTATTTATCTTTATTAAAAGCAAGCTAATTAGAGGGAAAATGACAAATAGTTTGACATTGTTACCTAACAGAGTGAAATGTACTAAGTGGGAGAGCAATGGGAAGAAGATCTTCATAGATCAGTTTGATTTTGCTTGCTAGCCCAAGAATGATGAAGCCAGCTAGAGCTCTTTTTTTTTTTTTTCTTCCAGAAAAGCAGTAAATTAGCTTCTTTTAATCTTTCATAGTTATTTTCTGTCAATGAATAGTATTTTGCTTTGTCCCTGGTACAGGCTAAAAAGCATAACACTTGACTGTGCTCTCCGTCCTTACCTTAATGTATCTGGAATTATTTGCCAGTAAAAGTTTAAGAAGCATGAGTATGACTGACACATCCAGGTTATGTACAACTTCTGCACATACAAATTGCTATTGACATTTCTCCCTCTTACTGTACTTTAAAATATGAACATTGCTTCTGGCTTTGAGGTGATATCTGTATGTAGGAGCAGAGTAAGAATTCTAGGTGCCCAGCTACAGAAGACATCTGAGGAGGAGAAAATTTAAAAGACATCTTTATTCTTTTTATTATATTCTTTATATGCTCCAAACAACATAATACTGACTTCAGAAGGTTTTCTCCACTTTCTGATTGCTGCAGACTGCTTTCTTTGCAAGCTCTATATGGAAGATAGTTCTCTCACTGAGCATTTTAAGTTCTGCTTCAGGAACCAGTAACTTCTTAGTCAAACAGTATTCAGAAATACAATTTTTACTCACTCGAGTGGGTTGTTACTGGGTCAAGCCCATGGTACTAGGCTGGAGTCAACAGATGATGCCAGCACAAGTTTGAAGTTCAGCTAATACAAAAATTTCTTGCTCTCCCACCCACACAGGCATTTTGGTTTGTTTAATGTGTGATAGTGCCTGGACTAGATAGTAAAAGTGCAATTTTTTTTCTGTAACAGGATATCAGTGACTGGATGTGATAAATAGTGGGACCTCTTGTAATTGTATCTACATGAATATTTCATATTCTTAGAGCTGTGAATTTATTTCATGTCTGAGAATGCACTGAAGTGTCTGTCAGAGCTTTTGCTCCATTCCTCTCATGCTGATGACACAAGTCTGTGACTGCTTACGATCACACCGTTTTTTAAAAGTTCCGTGTGCAGACAGGTGCATGGAAAATGAAGGAGCAGACTGTGAATCTTCACCCTTTTGTTGCAAAGTCTGTAACAGGGGAAGTGGAAGGAAGCAGGTTAAATTGGTCTTGTCTTTCTCTTTGGAAGTCTGCACTTGTGCTGTATAGATATTCCTCTTGTGCTGTATAGATATAGGGATTGGCTGCACGGTTGACGCAAGTTTCAGAGTTCTCAGTGGGTGAATACGAGTGCTGGCTAGCAAGCAACAGGCAAGGAATTTCTCAGTGTAGGCTCACTCTGAGAGTGAGAGATAAAGTGTTCGTTAGCACTAGGTATGTTTCAAAACCAAAATGGGTAAAAGTATTTTTTTCAGCTATTCCTTTTTGAGTAATGGGAAATTAACACATATGTCAAGTGTATGGATTTGATAATGAAATGATGGTATTTCTCATCCTCTAGGAAGGGGTAAGGGAGAAACAGGAAAATTGAAACAATGGTGTTTGAGAAGGTAGATTTCAAGAGTCTTTGAGAGTTCATAGGATGTTTTGTGACAGTCAGATCTGCAGGAAAAAGATGAAAATAGCTCACAGGTCTTTGATGAAATAATATCAAGGGTATGGTGGAGACAAGCGTAGAAAGAAACCAGCTTGGCTAAATCATAAGTTCTTCACTGACCTTTAACACAGGGAAGAAGAATACGGAATTTGGAGTGCAGGTCAGGTAGCTGGGACAAGTCTTAAAGTCCAACGTGGGTAGACAGTGAGCAAAATGAGATGCAGTTAGTGAGGGACATCAAAAGTAACTGGAAGTCACTTGAAAAGTAGGTTAGTGATAAGACAAAGAACAAGAAAAGTTTGTCCACTACTGACTCTGAGGATAAATACATTAAAAGGTGTTTCTTTTGTATCAGTCTTCACTTAAAGCTCAATGGCAATCTTTCACAATAAATACTAATGACAGATTAACACAATCTCAGCCTTTAGGGGCTACATGAGGCTGAACAGTATTAGATGTATCTGATATTTTAAGACTGATGACAACTTCTGTCTCTGTTGAACCACTGACCAAAGCTATTTGACTTACCTTTTAGATTCATAAATGACAAAGGATGTACCAGAAGACTGAAGTAAAACTAAATGTAGTGCTTCTCTTGTTGGAGGACAAGAAGAGTTGGGGATTTATAGCATAATTTTAAACCCTGGAAGGAGTACTTGTTGTGATAAGTTTTTGTAAAAAGCTACACAGTAACGCGATGAGTAGAAACCTCCCTCCTCTTGCCACCCCCTTGCCTCCCTGCAAATGCAAGAAAAATGAGTGTAATTTAAAATGCCAAGACAGAATCTAACTCTGCAGAAGTCAATACTTAGTTGTAGCAACCCATGTAATTCAGCTGCTAACGCCGTTCCCCATGTGCATCAGGAAAAGTTCCTGTAGTTACAGATGTAGAAGTTACAGGCATGTTAGCAAACAAGAATACCCAGCTGGCACTTTAAACAGGCTTTCTGCACTGTCTGATGAAGGACCAAGGTGTTAGGTTCTCACTGGAGAATTTATTCCTTTCTTTGATTTTGTGTCTATTTCATATTAAGTATTGCCAGCTTGGTTTTACATGCAGAAAGAGTTTAGCCAGCCACATTCAGTAGCACACATTCAGTTTTCCATGGTGGTGGGGGTCCAAAGAATACTGAAGTGTATATAAAGAGAAAATCTACATTCACATATTATCTGATATTGAACAGAGGATGTGCCACCAAGCCTATAATCAATGTTTATTAAAGGAAGGAATAAATATTACATGATTTCCCAGTCCTGGATATAGCTGTCTCATTTTATTTAATAAGCAGAGGTTTATAGTGTTTGCCCAGCCATTTCCAAAAATACGTTTTTTTACTAGGCTTTGTCACTTTATGGCTTCTTGCTGTGTTAAGATCTTACATTGTCTTGTCTGTTCTCTGTGTTACACATTTGTCAGAAAATCAACTGCTATGAATCAATGGACCTCCTGTAAGGCTGTTGCAGCAACATTGATTTACAACAGCTGAATATTGGCTCTTATTCTTCACAAATCGACAATGTCATTAACTATTTAGAAGCCAAGTTTAAAAAAAAATGTATCCAGCACAGACCAGAAAACCACAGTAATTCCGTTTCATAGAAAATGTAAAAAAAATACCTGTTTGGCATTAAATGAATCCAAGACATAAATGGAGAGAAGTCAATTGTCCTAGGAGAGTGAGTATTCTAAATGATAAGAAGAGTGAACAGTGCCATGATTTGGTCTTCTACCTGAGATTTGAGACACCTGTGCTTTTCAGCCTGTGCTTCAAGTCAAGTACAACAGGGACTGGTACCTACTTTCCATCCATTCTCACTGAATTACCTAGCTGCAGAGATACCTTGTCCTGCTCCAGATTCCATCCTGGATCTGATGCGTTTTAATGAAAATCAGTGGTTTTGGAAATGTCATTTTTGACATTTATTTTTGACAGAACAGCTAGCAGGAAGTAAGTCACTTTGTAAGTGGTAAGGCATTATCTATCTATCTGTCTATTTTTTGTGTGAGCTCTAATTGTATTCAAACCACAACTGGCACGAGAATGGTTTCTTTTGCAAGTAACTTTTCAAGCAAGCCAGTTTGGTATCACTTCAGAAAAAGAAAGGAAAAAGATTTTTAACAAATGTGGATCCATAGAACATGATACAGGCGGTGTGCAAATGGCCACATGAGAGAGATGCTCTCCTTCTGGGGATTTGTAACTATACGGTTCATTTATGATTTGCTCATATAGTTCTTGATGAATGCATCAAAGTCTCTAAATACCATTATGGCCTCATAAAACCTAATTTGCATGCAATTTCATCTGGACTGCATTGCAGCAATTACTTAAACCACTTTTGAAAGTCTTCATACCAAGAACATTCTGGCCTGATCGTGATTGTTTAAATCACTCGGCTGAATGGAACAAAAATACACTCACGTTTCATGGAAAAAGGAAAAAAAAAACAAACTTAACACATATCATGAATAAACAACCAGCAAAAACTGTGCAGAACAGAATCCCATTATTAGATGCCATTGAATTTCTAAGATGTCATATACAGTTGTTATTGCTAAGCAATAAACCATTAGCAGCAGATCATTTATATGACTATTCAGGATGGTAGAAATTGTCTTTAAACTGAAGATAGAGTGATACTATGGAAATACAGTGGAGAAAGTTCTTGTTTAAACTGAAGATAGAACGTCATAGTGGAAATGCAGCCAAGAAAGATCCTATTTTACCCTTTTTCTCCTGTATGGCTCTAATCTTCATTCACAGTAACTGACCCACTCTTTTGTCTTTTCTTTATCATTTATGTATTTTTGTTCCTTATGATTTCTAAGCATGCTGGATATTTCAGCCAAAGCTGAGCGTTGTGGTTTGCACTCAGATGGATGCCTATACAAAGTCTGTGCTAGTAGAATTTTAAGGCAAATCTGTTTCTTGGTGTTGTGAATCTGAACAAGTGTACTGTGGTGTGATGCAATGACATTCCTCGTTACAACAAAGTCACAGGGGACATGTGTCAGTCTCTCAGTTTGGAGAGCTACCATCTTCTCAGTATGAGAAGACATTTGTCAAGGTTGATATAGGGGCATTGGGTTACAGAAAAGGGAACCTATGTCACACACAAACCTGGAACCATGTGACCGTATTCCTTCTATATTTATGTGAAATTGGTACTTCATGATTCGTGTGAAGTATGTGGAGAGAGTCTCCAAGTATGAATTTGAGGCTATGTCCAGGAAGGGCTGACTTAACATGTAAAGAGAAACATGGATAGAAGTTTAATTCTAATTAAAATTATTTTCATTATTTTATATATGCATTTATGCACTTAAAAAAAGACATTATTTTTAGCTTTTGCATGAGGTATCAACATTCTCTGTAGTAGCTGGATGTTGTTCCTTGAGCAACTGAGACTTTTCAAGACTACTAGGGTGTGGTTTCTACCTCCTCTAAGTTTAACTGAGATATGAGATTGTATGGGTATGAGTTTTTGAGTTTTCCGGCTGTTGTTTTTTATGTATCTATTTATATAACATATATTTGTATGCATTTATAAAATGTATCTATATAATAGTTATACTTGTATAATAATTACATTTATATAAGCATACTATAATGTTTTATACATCAGAAGAATCCCCAAGTTTCAGCAGTTTGCCCAAACAGTCCTGCAGTCTGATCATGAACAGATTATTTTTCGAGAACACAGTGTTAACCTTACTGGGGTGAATCAATGATTTATTAAAACAAAAACTGGAAAAATTATTTGTATCTCTGCCTCTGTAGGTGGACTTTTTCCTTTCTATAATTTGCTGACAGTGAGTGCTTTTCACTAGAGCATGAGGTAGGTCTTTCTCCCAGCAAACAGATAATCATCAGTTATCTTTACTCCAATACAGATTCAGAGAAACAAGTAAAGATATGGTATGAATATCCACATAGGCACATCAGCTTATGCCTTGAAAAGTGTTTTCAGATGGAACTTGGTGATTGTACTCAGTGAAAGAGTAGGTTAATTTGTTGTAAATCTGGTTTGTGGTAGTATATTTTTCTCCCAAGCAAGAAAGGATCGTTCACACAAATCGCCAAAACCCTTTGTTAGACTCCAGTCGTTTACCCAAATGTCAAGATTAATTTTAAAACGTTTGATTATATCTTTGTGCACTGAACACTTTTCATCTGCCACTGAAATGTAGAGCAAGAT
>NW_010307091.1:123843-129166 GCF_000700745.2 Antrostomus carolinensis | reverse complement strand
CCTAGCCTAGTTTAATAAATCTAGCTGTGTAAAGAAGTTTTCAAGGACAAAATAAATCTTCCTAGTCTGTGTCTCAACTGAGTAATATTTGTCCCTCTTTTTTGCGAGTGAAACTAATGGTAACTTGACAATTTATATGTTGCATTTCATTGGTAGGTGAGAAGATGCCATTTGGGTACCAGATAATGGGAAGGAGGCATCTGATGTTCCCCGATGGCTGTGATTTGTGGGCACTTTTCATGGGGCTCCTATTGTGCAGAAATGGGAATGTTTTCCCATTTACCTGTAATGAGAGGTAAGTGGACTTCGCTTTCTCAATCTCTTACAGAAAGAGGGAAGATGCTTAGCTTATCACTCCTAATCTAAAGTACTAACCTTTGCTTGTTGTATTCATGTCTTGTTTGCTTTTCAGTTCATTCCCTATTAAGATGAAAGGCAGGATAAAATGCAGACCTGTCCTTTTCACAGGTTTCTGATTGCTTTAGGTCTGCTGCATTGCCACACACTTGTAGTCTTTCTTTCCTGGATAAGTTATAAATTGGTTCCTATCTAGTTAGATAATCAAGAAAAGCATCTCTGATTGTTGTTGTTGGTTTTGTTTTCATTAATTTTTTTAACAAAGACATAATAAATTGGGGTATTTAGCAGAAAAATTAGTGTCATGCAGAAGAGACCTCCCTTTCTTAGCTAATAATAAGATGCTTCTGAATCTTATGTTGCTGGTACATGTTTTAGAGGTTAATGTGGAACCAGTGTTTGTTAACAAGAACTTAACACATACATACACACATAGGACTTAATTTGAAATAAAATGAGATGATGAAGGTGGAGAATTTGGGAATCACACAGATAAGGGGTTCATAGCTCGGCCTTTTTGATAAGGGGAATGAACTCTAGTTTTGTTTGAAGGCTGAATGTTTAGTTTATTTGCCCAATAAAATGGTGATGGTATTATAGGGGTAGTTAGGGACCCTTTACTGAGATCAGAGTGCTATTTTGTTAGGTTCTGTAAAACACATGGAAAACAGGTAATGAATGGTCTAGGGAGCTCACAGCAAGACTATGAAAACAGTCTATGTCACTTAAGAGGTCAAGAATTGCCCAAATACCTGAATAATATGTGGAGTTCACATTCTGAATGAGTTACCTTGTATGACATTGAACAAAAACCAAACAATCAATGAGTGGACAAAGGGCAGTTGTTTTAAAAAGATTTAAAATTGATCTGAAAGTGAAAACAAATCTATTGACAGTAAAAACAAGTCTCTTAAGATCATGAAAAGTGAGCTGAAGAAGAGAAGCTTGTTAACTCAAACTCTACCTTTAGCCATAACTGCAAATACACAAGCCTTTCTCTTTTCCCACCACTTCTCTGCCCTTGTGATAGTGGTGACCATGTTAGTCTAAAACTAATGTTGAAAACCAGGTTTTGGCAAGAAAGATGGAGGATTGTTTCAATCTCTTAAGATCAGGCACAAGCTAGAAACAGAGTTCCTGATAAAACTCCCGCTGGGACAGTTTCTGTTCTCATTGTTGTCTGTTCTATTCCTCCACCTTGAAGAAATTACTGGAGAAATGAAAAAATATCAAATTTACTGCTGTTGAAAGGAATGACTATATACAGTGCTGATTGTCCTCACATGCTAGTCTGAGTATGTTATTATTTTGCCTCATTTCAACATTAATACTCTACTGTGCTGTAGATTGCAGACCACAATGGGACACTCTGTAATTGAAAGCCAGATGTTTTCTTGGAGAAGTGGATCTACCTTACATGTATCTGCATCATGCTGCTCTGTAGAAGTGATTTTCTCAAAGAGGTTGAATCAAGCCAGCACGCTGTCTGCCAACAGGTTGAAATGTTATTGAGCCATGCAAAAGTAGTGGAAGATGAATTGGCAGTAACTATGATGAGATAAAGAAGAAAACAGTACCCAATGAAGTAAAGCTAGTTTACCATCATTACAAATGTAATCTGGAGCAGAAACCAATTTGTCTGATCCTCAGCAGCTTTTTTATAAGGGTACCTAGCCAGCTCTTTAAGCAGGTGGATCACAGCATAGTTCTTTCCAGAATTCCAGGAATTATGTAACTAGAGAGCTACAAAGTCGTTAGTTGTATGGAAAAAATAACTAAAGAACAAACTATTAACTATTTTTTCTACTATAAAAATTCAAGATGTGACTGAAAGTATCATGTTGCCTGTTTGAAATTCAAAAATCTAAGTGACTCTTTACCACCATGACATGTAGTTACACTATGGAACTTCTTGCCACAGGATGTTGTGGATGCTAAGAGTTTACTTGGGTTTAAAGAGCAAATGGACAAGTTTGTAGAAGAACTATCTGTGCAGGTCTGTTAAATACGAAGACTCCACTCTGACTCTGGAATTCCCCGATTTCCCGATTATTTAAGGCTGAGAGACATAGCATGAACATGTTTACCCTGTTCTTTCTTGTGTCACAGATACAATATTATTAGATACAGAGTACTAGACTGGGTGGACCTTTGTTCCGACACAGAACGATGCGGCAGTTTTCATGTTTGCTGATCCTGGATTTTTACTTAATATTATGTACTAGATGTATCCTGTTCCTTTCTGGTTCTTTCTGTTTCTCTGTTTGACAAGTAGCCAGGTACTAATACTGCATCCATTTTGTGAAGATTGTCTGCCAGTCTAGGGTAGATAAGTCAATGTCTTTCTAGCTGCGTAATTCGAATTTTAGAATTGTATTTTTAAAACATGCCAGAGTTGTTACATGAACTCAGTTATTGGATATCCAAAATTTGACACCAGATCTACTTCAGATTACCATCTAAGAGTAGTATGAAGAACATAGGAAACTCTTCTACCAATTGTGAGCCAAAGTCTTTTTGCTGACTTTAGGTCTGTATCAGGACATTCCTGGGTTTTGCTTCATAGGATTGTCACAGTTTACCAACTAAGAGCGTAACTTACTGCAGTGCTAATCCTGTCACCGCCATTTCTGGAGCACTGTAGTAGCTCTGTTCTTGAAATAATGCAGAGTATAATTCCATTATGTGGTAAGTATACTTTAGTTCCTGTGTACCATACTGCACCTAAGAAAGACACAAAAGCAGTTTTGAAATTTAGCATACAAAAACAGAGAACGTAAAACTATTATTTATCATGTTTTCTTCATAAGCTATGCTGTATGTTTTATATACTTAGTTCTGTACTCTACGTATAAAGGCATGCAGGTAAACCAGGTGCTGATTTCTGTATCTATAACCTGATCCAACACCTATTGGAATGAGAAGGTTGGTTTTCGGTGCTTCTTTGTTGTGACATTGGTGTGAGTTTTACATTCTATCTGTCTTAAAGGAGAAAGACTGGATGCATTTGATTACCTGCTCCCTCATAATTTCTTCAGTAGCTTTGGCTCCCTGACTGCAGACACAAGACTAGAACACAGAACGAGATCTCTGTTCTCCTGCTTATACTCCACACAGTATAGTATCATCCACCTTTTGTCACTCTAAACTTCCTGTCTTCTTCTTCTGAGTCAGAAACTTCAAAGAGTTTAGCTTCAGCTATCCTTTATTTTTATTTCCCTTTGTATTTTGTGTTTTAGTATTATACTTATTGTGCTTTATAGATGTGACCTGCTTTCAAATTTGTTGTCTTAACAGCATGTTTGGCCTAGCTGCTTCTCTTCCCCAGGAAATTCTAACTTCCATTCTGATTCTCAAAGATGTTTTTTCCTCTTTGGTATTCTGGAATTTCCTATGGAAAAAATACTTCTGTATTTTCTGGTTTTAATGTATCAGTACAGTGTCACATCCTATGTCTGGTACATCAGGGGCAGCTGAAGTGCAGTGGTGTCTGCTGAGTGGTTAGCAGCACTGCATTGGTGTGAGGACCGCTGGAAAACCTGAGTCCCCTGTTAGGAGGGTAATGGGCTGGAATGGCTGCAGGAGCCAATGCCATCATATTGCCTTGGATCCTCACTGTACACCTCTGGTGGTCCAACTGGTGGTCTGCAGAGTGGTTTCCAAGGACACCAGGGTTCTATGCTGATGAAAAGCCTTTCCTGGAGTTCCCCTCTAATGAATTTGCTGATCCCTGAGGATCTTTGCTAGTTGAAGAGTTTGATTAGTGGCCTGTAGTATTGCAGAGGTTGTTTATCTCTTATTGAAAAAAATTCTTTCTTTTGTCTGAGTTCAGAACAAGGATTTGGAAGGTCCCTTCTTTGGGGCCATTGCTGATCCTCTGCAAGTGAAGTTGTCCCAAGTGATCTCCCCCATCACCATCCTGGCTTCCCTGTTGTTTCTGTATAGGCCCTGGGATGATAAAAAATTCTTCATGAATCTTCTCAGTGAGGAATAAATAGGAAGAGACGATAACCTCTAATAGTTTATAAAGGTTCATAAGATAAAAGTGTTAAAGGACAATGAAAGAAATGTCTGCCTTGGCAGAGAACTACAGAGAGGTACGGTTTTCTGTTAGTTAACTGCTCGTAACACTAACTGCCTTAAATCAGCTTTTAAAGTAGCAAACAGTTGCATTCATTTTAAAGTTGAACTTTTGTCTTTGGATCTTGGCTCTTTTCCCAGGAAAGAAACACACAAAATTACTTGTTTATGGGCTCTGAAAAAATTCAGATTTGTTTTCTTGTGCTTGATTTCTACTTGGGGAAAATGATTCCTCAAGACATCAGTTTCATTCTGAGATTAAATGGGGAGAATCAGCCAAATGGCCATGCCTAGAATTGCACATTGATGCAGAGGAGAGGAGACAGGACTGCTGGCTTCCTTTGGCTTCCTTTTAAATCTCCCATCAGTTATTTATGGCTGCATGCACATCAGAAAGCACTTGACTCCGAGTCCTCTCTGGGCCTGATGGGATGCTTCTGTGGTCTTACTGTTCCTTGTTTTCTTCAGTGTGTGGATATGGGAGGTCTGGGATGCAGCCTTCACAGTGGTGCTTCTAAGCATGAAACTGAGGATCTGTTGTACATGCTCTGCAAGGTAGCATGAAGGCTGAGGATGGTGGATGGAAGGATAGTCTTGGAGGACTGGGTAGGGAAGAAGGACAGCCTTGTCCCTTGTGCCCACTGGGTGGAATAAGGAATTGTGGTGGGCTCCTTGGCTGGGGAGGTCTGGGATGCAGCCTTCACAGTGGTGCTTCTAAGCATGAAACTGAGGATCTGTTGTACATGCTCTGCAAGGTAGCATGAAGGCTGAGGATGGTGGATGGAAGGATAGTCTTGGAGGACTGGGTAGGGAAGAAGGACAGCCTTGTCCCTTGTGCCCACTGGGTGGAATAAGGAATTGTGGTGGGCTCCTTGGCTGGGCTCCT
>NW_010307091.1:110668-123732 GCF_000700745.2 Antrostomus carolinensis | reverse complement strand
GATACCGGGTGCCCACCAAGCCATGCTATCACTCTCCCCTCCTCATTTGGACTGGGGGAGAAAATTATGACGAAAGACTCATGGGTCAAGATAAGGACAGCAAGATTATTCACCAGTTACCATCATGGACAAAAACCAGACTCAACTTGGGGAAATTAATTTATTAACCAATCAAATCAGAGTAGGGTAATGAGAAATAAAACCAAATCTTAAAATCACCTTCCCCCCAATTCTCTCTTCTTACTGGGCTTAACTTCACTCCTGAGTTCTCTATCTCCTCCCACTGAGCAGGGAGATGGGGAATGGGGATTGCAGTCAGTTCATTACACATTGTCTCTACCGTTCCTTTCTCCTGCTGCCCTGGTGGACACTGGGTTGAACATGAGCCAGCAATGTGCCCTTGTCACAAAGATGGTGAATGGCATCAGAGGTTACATTAGACAATATAAGCCTAATGTATTGTCAGCAGGTCAGGGGAGTTGATCCTTCCCCTCTACTGAGCATTGATGAGGCCATACCTGGAGTACTGTGTCCAGTTCTGGGCTCTCAAAGACATGGACATACTGAAGAGTGTCCAGTGAAGGGCCACTAAGACAATTAGGGGACCAGAGCATCTCTTCTATGAAGAAAGGCTGAGAGAGCTGGGATGGCTCAGCCTGGAGAAGAGAAGGCTTGAGGGGATCTTATTAGCATATATAAATACATGAAGGGAGGGTGCAAAGAAGACAGAAGCAGGCTCTTTACAGCGGAGTCCAGTGATAAGACAAGAGGCAGTGGGTACAAACTCAAGCATAGGAGGTGCCCCCTGAACATCAGGAAACACTGTTTTATTGCGAGGGTGACCAAGCACTGTCACAGGTCACAGAGAGGTTGTGCAGTCTCCATCCTGGAGTTATTCAAAAGCTGTCTAGACATGGTCTTTGCCAGCTGTGTCTAGGTGGCCCTACTTGAGCAGGGGGTTTGACCAAGTTACCTTCAGATGTCCCTTCCAACCTCAGCCACTCTGTAATTCTGTGATTTATACTAGTAAATAAAAAGATCCACAACTAGTTCTCTAGCTCTCAAACAAGTCATATGGCATTGTTCATGTTGATACCAACTAAATTCTCTTCCCCTTCCTGAACATGGTGGCTTCATCTGTGCTGCACACTGGGAGCAATCTGGCGTATGCTCCCTTCTAGAGGTCAGAGTGGCTGCTAGTTGGCCTGGGCCAAAACCATGCCTGGCAGTGTTCTACCAAGCTGGACTGTATCAATGACTATAGGACTGTGCTTGAGCCTTATGGTCAATGGATGTTTGCTTGGTGATAAAAAGGTAGTCTATTAAACCTGTTCTCCATGTTCCAGCCATGCTAGAGGAAATCAGCATAGTTACCGAGAGACTTTTAGATACGGGTTTCTTCCCTCTGCAGTTGTTCTTCACTCATAGATATTAATTGACAGGCTGAGAGAGTTGGGGCTGTTCAGCCTGGAGAAGAGAAGGCTCCAGGGAGATCTTGTAGCGGCCTCCCAGTACCTGAAGGGGCTACAAGAAAGCTGGGGAGGGACTTTTCATAAGGGCAGTTAATGACAGCACAAATGGGCTTAAGCTGGAAGAGGGGGGGTTTAGATTAGATATTAGGAAGAAGTTCTTCACTGTGAGGGTGGTCAGACACTGGAACAGGTTGCACAAGGAAGTTGTGGATGCCCCCTCCCTGGAAGTGTTCAAGGCCAGGTTGGATGAGGCTTTGAGCAACCTGGTCTAGTGGAAGGTGTCCCTGCTGATGGCAGGGGGGGGTGAAACTGGATGATCTTTAAGGTTCCTTCCAACCCAATCCATTCTATGATTCTATGATTCTATGATTGTTTCTTGCCTTGTCTCACAACTCTCCTGGCTCCTGGCAATAGCTGGGTTTCCTGGAGTGTTCCTGATCCTGTCCAGAGGTTTTGCCTGCGCTTTCACCAATCATCAATCAGTTCAAGGGATTTTACTGGAAGGTTGGTGTTGAGGCACATGCTTTCCTTTCCTTCTTAACAGGTAGCTGAGGCTCTGTCCCACTGCCCTGGGACTTACCAATTGGTTTCTGCTGCATGGGGAATTGGTTGCAAAGGTGTGAAGCAAGTCAATTACATTCCTAATGGCTGGCCCAGTGTGGAGGCTAACACCGGCACAGCTTCCAACTGCTGACTAGACTGCAGGGAGAGGGGAGGGGAGAAATTCGGGAAGAGAAAGGCAGTGAAAACAAAAAATGGAAAAAACAAGATAAATGCAAAACCAGAAGGAGCACAAGAAAGAACAAAAAGAAGAAAGAAATATTCTTGGAAGAAAATAGTGCTAGAAAGAAGCCTGGGGCTAGCAGAGTAGAGAAAGGAAACAGAAGAATGTGATGGAATAAACTTATAAAACAGAGAAGAAACGGAAAAAGGAAAACATATTCTTTCTTTACATTCTTTCTTTACATTCTTTTTCCTACTAACACATGCTCTAAACACTGTGTAACCAGCTACATCCCTAGATTTGTATTTTGCAGTAGTTCTGCTACACACAGTTTATAGCTTTCAGCAGCATTCTAGCTGAGGCAGACGGAGCTTGTAGCATTTTTCTTCCTTTCTGTCTCCTGGTGCCCTCTCAACATTTCCTACGTTCTGCTGACAGTAGGCAGAAGGGTTATTTGGCACCATCTGCCCACTAGATTGAGTGCAAATGCATCTTGGCAGTGATTCCTGGTAAACTATATACGCTTCGCTCATGGCCCCTTCCCTGTAAAGTTTTGGGTAATATTCCATTAGTTATCTCTCTCATTTGTTTCCTTTCCCTGTGTAGCCAGACTGTGTGAGAATGAGCACTGCTACACTGCTTACCTTTCTCTAGTTTACACTGAAAGCTCACCCACAATGATGTGTGTTTTTGTCTCCTTCTCCTTTGCCTCATCTGTAGAATTTTTTTCCTGTGTTACATGCAAATAAGATAAAAGTTTCTGCACAAGGCAACATATTTTACCAAGCACCAACAAGGCACTGAGAAAATGACAGTGATGTTTATGGAGTGTACAAATTCTGCAGTACTTTGACCCAGGCTGTGTACCCTTTCCTTCATTTCTGAAGAGTGTGCAAGGTTCTGTTTCTTCGAAGAAAGGAGAAAAAAAAAAGGAGGAAATGGATTTGCTTACAGTTCCAAACCTCTCACTCAGCCTGTGCTGTCCAAAAGCTCTTTTCTCAGTGCTGATCCGGGCTATTTCTGGAGCTTGCTTTTCAATCTGTTTTTGTGGTATCCTCTTCTTTCTCTTGTTTAGTGCTCACTTGGTCAAAGAATAATCAGCTCAACCCCTTTGTCCACAGAGTTCAAATCTGAAGGATCCATAGTTAAGTCCTGCCTTCAGAGAATGTCTTCCTTGTATCATTTGAAACACTTTTATATTGGTAAAAAACATACTTACAAGCTGCGAAGTGGTGACCTTTGGTCATGAGAGATGTGGGCCAGGCATTCTGACTGATACTCTGTCCCTTAAACAATGAGTTTTCTCTATGTATCTCACTTTTAGTATAAAAAATTTAGGAATCTGTGTTTTGGTAAGATGCTTCACTCTCACCAGCTTTATTGTTCATTTGAACTTTATTTGAGTGGTACAGCAGCCTAAAAAAATAATTAAAGCTTTCCACTTCCCAAGGCAGCTATTCTTTCTGTAACTTTCAAGAGTACTGAATGAGTATCTGGTAGCTCATCATATTTTAGCTTTTGTTGAAGGCAGGCAACTATTTCATTACTCATGTAGCTCTAAGATTTGTTGCTAACATTGTTAAACCAGAACTTTTGCATGGTTAAGCTACGTCTTCCCTATAATATTATGTTGTTCTTCCTGAAGAATCTTCAGTCACCTGACTGGATTATTTTTTGTGTGCATGCTTGTTAGAAAGGATTGCTGGCTGTCCTGGAAATGCAGTGACCTCCAGTGTGATGATGAGCGATACACAGGTTTCTACTGTTTTCCTATCCTAGTTTTGTTAATTGGGTGAATGCAGCAACAGCATGGAAGTGCAGGAAGTTTGTGTCACCAGCCTCAGCTGCAAAGGTACTCATGTTGGCACAGCCTGGAAGTATGCAAGGGATGAAATTCATGAGTTCCATAGTACTTTTGTCCAAGCAGTTTGAAGGGAATGACCCGTCTGTGCTACCTCTGATCTTGTATGACTGTAGACTCCATGGCCCATTTTACTCATGTAGCCAAGGGCAACGTGGGAATGACTTGGCATGAGAGAGCACACTCCAGACCTGCTGCAAGAGATGCTGAGATGTAGTTAGAGAGTCACAAATGCAAGAGAGTACATTTAAGAGTTTGGGGTTTATTTGTCTTTGGAGAAAATGATATTTATTGGTTTTATTACATAAATAAAAGCATAAGGGAAAAATATATGCATTTGATTAGGAAGGGGTTTGCAAAAGCACATGAACATTCTAACCTTGCTCCTTTTGAGTCAAAGTTGGACCCCTAACTTCTGCATTTTTAACTATCCTCCTCAAAACCTGACAGTGTCTGTTCCTTTTGTGTTTAAATATGGGGAATGTGAATGAGAATTTATACAGAACATAGTCCCTGCTGTCAATAATTTCCCTTGAATCTTTCCATTGATCTCAGAAAGAACTATACCCACCCTTGTTAGGCACATAGCAGATTGCAGTGCCTGTCACTCCTGATATTTGGACTGGTTTTGTTTCTGCCAAGTATGTTTGCTGCTATGAAAAATTGCCTGTGAATTGTGTCCTCGGTTCTGATGAGGCATGTATGCGGTTCTTGGGTTGTACTACTTTACAAGTCAATACTTTTACAGAAATAACACCTTCTCTGAAGACTTACAGGAAATAGATGTGCTAGACAAAGGTTGAATGGAATTAGAAATGTGGTGATGTAACCACACACAAATGTACTGTATGTGAGTGGGTGAATTTGGGACTAGTCTGCTTGCAGTACCTGTATCACTGGTTTTCATTTGAGAGTCCTGATTTGTACTGGGGTTTTTTTGTTTTTGTTTTGTTTTTAAACAGAAATAATTTATATCGCTAATGTATCGAAAATTACTTGAAATAAGTAACAAGAATATTATGGTTTCTTTTTGTGTGTGTTTGTATTTACTTTCACAACTTTAAGAATATAAGGCCATGACTGAATAATTGATTTATGTTTTACTGAGGCATTCTCCCAAGCAACCAAAAGCTTTCCTAATGGTTTGCCTAGACAGCAATTCCAGTCTCTGCTTGGAATGTTTGGTTTGCAGTACCCCATCACTGTGCTAATGTGGTTTTCTTTCATAGCTGTCTCAGTCATATAAAATTGTTGCCCTGTCTATAGACTGATGAATACTTTCACTTCTTTGGTTCTGTCAATTCATATGAATATTTCATGCTGCTGCAAGTTGACCCAGATGTTTGAGTTAGTGAGCATCCTTTTCTCTTTGACTTCACCACTCTGATATTTAGTCAGTTCTACCATTTTTGAAGAAAAACACTAATCAATTTGCATGGGTTTTTTTTTTTCTGTTGTAGACAAGCCATATGATCTTATGTACCCTATTTCAGCTATATCTTCTTACCTTCCTTTTGACTTGCCTTACTGTATTGGGTTTATGTAGCAAGGTGTGGGTAGTGGGGTGGATACAGGGGTGACATCTGTGAGAAGAGACCAGGGGCTGTGCTATGTCGGACAGAGCCAGTTCCAGCAGGCCTTAAAATAGACCTACTGCTGGACAAAGCTGAGCCCATCAGCGGCACTGGTAGCACCTCTGCGATAACATATTTCAGAAAGGGTGAAAACCACTGTGCAGCAGCTGTGAGAGAGGAGCAAGAAAAATGGAAAAGAAACAGCCCTGCAGCACCAAGGCCAGAGAAGGAGGAGAGGGAGGAGGTGCTCCAGGTGTCAGAGCAGAAATTTCCCTGAAGACTGTGGTGAAGACTATGGTGAAGCAGGATGTCCCTCTGCAGCCCACAGGGCAGGTAGATGTGCCCTGAAGGAAGCTGCAGCCCATGGAGAGCCCATGCTGGAGCAGTCTCCTGGCAGGAACCTCAGCATGTGGAGAGGAGCCCACACAGGAGCAAGTTTTCTGGGAGGACCTGTGGCCCCTGGGGGACCCATGCTGTAGCAATCTATTCCTGAAGGACTGTACTCCATGGAAAGGACCCATGATGGAGCGGTTCTTGAAGCAGCCCATGAAAAAGACCCACATTGGAGCAGTTAGTGAAGGACTGTATCCCATGGGAGCTCCATGCTGGAGCAGGGGAGCAGTGTGAGGAGGAAAGGGCGGCAGAGACAAAGTGTTATGAACTGACCACAAACCCCATTCCTCATCCCCCTGAGCTGCTCAGAGCAGGGGAAGGAGGTAGAAGAGTCAGGAGTGAAGTTGAGCCTGGGAAGACAGAGGTGGAAGGAAGGTGGTTTTAGTTTGGGGTTTTTTTTGGTGTTTCTCACTATCCTATTCTGTTTTTAACTGGCAATGAATTAAAGCCAGGTCTGTTTTGCCCGTGATGGTAATGGATGAGGAATCTCCTTGTCCTTAAGCCCTGAGCTTTTTAATCTTATTCTCTCCTCCTTTCATGCTAAGGAGGGGGAGTGAGAGAGTGGCTTGGTGGACACCTGGCAGCCAACCAAGGTTAACCCACAACACTTACCTAAAATGGTCCTTCATGGTCTTTTAGGCAGACCATATGTGTGGATTTACTGTACTGAGTATATACCAAGAAATGTAATTGGCTGTCAAGGGAAGATGAATACTTTCTCACTCCCTTGTTTGTACTCTGTATTGCAATGCACAGAAAAGATGGACAGAAACTCATGGGCTCAGGGACCTGATTTGAGCTTGTATAACATCTGAAAATCTCCTCCTAACTTTCAGCTGTTTTGTTGTCCTATCTACCTCTGAGCAACAAGCAGAAAAGTGTGGCTGTGGAGAGGCTTGTTTCTAGAGCATTTGTATCTATTTCAGCCAGAAGTCTACCTTTGCAACACTGGAACTATTTATTTGGGCTGAAATCTCTACCTGTTCTGATGCATTTCTTAAATCCCCCATCTCAGGCTCTCTACAAATGCTATCCTTTTTGCTTTCTTTGAGATTCTCTTGCCGGGCAATGAGCAGTGGTATTGCAATGCTTGCTAACACATTAACTGTTAATATTGACATCAGTCTACTTTTAGCTGAGACAGCCATGTAATCTCTTAGGTGAGAGAAAAATAATCTCTTAAAAGGGGTCTCAGTTCCCAATAAGCTATGTTTGCTTGTAGCAAAGGTGGTGTGCCAAAATATTGTCTGAAACAAAAATATTCTGGTATTGGTTGGTGGGGGGGAGAGAGGAGGTATTCCAGGGAAACAAATTGTTTATGCTGAGTATCTGAATCATAGGCTTTTCCTGATGAAAAATGCATGTTGCAGGGGTATGTAACTAATGAAACTGCAAGGTGTGCTTCTTCCCTTGCAAGTCTTGGAATGGAGTGGGAGAATATCCACTGCCTTTCTCATATTCCCATCAGCTCAAACTAGATTGAGGGTCTGTAAACTAGACTGGCAGGTCTCTCCACCTGCCACCCAAACAGAGCGAGGGATTGCATCCAGTGGACAGGCTGAGCTGCAGGGGCAAAGAAATCTAGTTGCATACATCCCTCTTTTGATGTGAGCTCTCAAGTGTCTAGTAAAGGCTGAACCAAACAGTGATTTAGATGGGAAGAGCTAAAAATGAAGCTCAGTTGAGTCTGCAGAGCAGGTCTGCACCTGGCTTATGGATCCTCTTCCTCTCAGTGGTAGCCAGTCCCTCAATAATATGTCCGTGGTCTTTAAACAGTACCGGGGCAGAATGAGGTGCCTTAGATGGGACCAGTTCTTGCTGTGTCATGATTCACCCTGAGTGGCCTTTGCATGTTGTCAAGTGCTGAAAACAGTGGCTCCTTTTTGGAATGGAACTGCCTTATCCTTGTTTACCAGCGAGTATCTCCAGCTCTGGCCAGAAAGCTGCTGATGAATGGAGTGTGAGCATATGGGGCATGAAGCAGTTTGTTTCAGGGTTCTGCCTAATTTACTTCCACAACTACAAGCAAGAATGAGGCCTTAAATCTGAGGCTCGAGTATAATCAGATAACTTCCACTTGTGATATCTGTGTGAGATAATGGCTTCAATCTCTTGAAACTGAGCACAGTTTGGCCACAAGGGAAGGAATGAGGGGAAGGTAAAGTGAATCTTCTTGCATGAAAGCGCTAATATGCTCCAGAAGTCATGGTGGAGACTTTTAAATCTCCAGTTCACTCCCAAATGACTTTATTTTAATAGTCTGTCCAAACCCATTTGACATTCCTTTCGAGTCCTTCAGGGCATTCAGATTCCACAAGCATTTGTTGTGCTACCTAATTAATTTGAAAGACTGTGCTTAATCCCAAGAATAAATTGATGAAGTTTTACAGAGGTTGATCTTTGATAACAAAGCTGAAGGTGCTTCAAATAAAGCAAGTACATTACTTTTTTAAGAGAATCAGTGCAAAACAAATAAGCTGTATAGTGCCCTTTGTTGGGATTGTCCAAGGCACTGCTCAGTGACCTTTTACGTTACATCAGACTCTTGTTTATAGTAGAAGCTGCTTGAGTTTATTCATTCTGAATGTAGTGCAGCCACTGGCCTCCTATGTTACTCTCTCAGGCAAATGTTCCAGGGGAGCAAGAGAGCTGTATTCCCCTTCCCAATTAGTACTACCCCATGCAGCATGGGTAAGCTCCCCACACCCCTTTCTGTCTCTTCCAGCATATATTTTAGCTTCAACTGTGTCTGGAGCTTTTCCTCTAGATAGCTGTTTGGGCATTTTACTAACTTAATTAGCTTTGGGTGTTCACAGTGAGTTGTCTCAGTGGTCACACCTCAGCTGTGGAGCAGGTATGTGCCATGGTATTTACTGGGGTGCTGTTCTGCTTGCCACATAGATGAGAGAGATGGTGGAGTGTATCATGGGGCTCACTTCTGCCTGTCTGCCTCTGTAAATCATGAATGCAGAAATGGAAGGGGATATGCTGCCCACTTAGGTCTCTTCCCACATAGGGTCAAGGTCTACTTGAATTCTGAAGATGGGAAGCATGGCCATGCTCTGAAACTTAGCCATAATCTGTGAGAGCTATATATTTCCAGTGCAGCACTCAGTGCAACAGCACAGTGTCTCAGACACTTATTGGGAAACTCAGTACAACAACCAAGAATTGAGTTGGTCTTGAGTTGCTCCCAGGACGTGCTTGTGGTAGACTGGAATTCCTGCCCATGAGCAGCAATATGTCCCTGGAGGAGCAGGGGCTGATCCTTCTCCATAAGGGAGAAAAAGATGAAAAAAGCACAACAGAAAGGCAGGCAGGAGCAGGAGCCTTGGGATGGGGAGTGGAACCTCTGCTGAAACTCCTTGCAGCTGAGCTTCAAGGCTGACCTAGGCTTCTTAAACAGCTCTCTCTTCTCAGAAAGTGCAGGCAGCTCAACTCCCAGGATGAGTAAAGCGTGTTCTCCATCTGTGCAAGCAGATGTTCACAACCTTAGACTGGAGTAATATTATTGCCCTGAGGGTCTACTACACCTTAATTGCTCTGAACAGATTTGCTGAGGGTGCATCCTCTGCCATCATTTAAGTTGTTGGGAAAGATACTGAGTATTAGCACCAGTAATAACCTGGCATTAAGCCATGGACTATGACTGGGTCATGGGGCCACTAATAGTCCTTAATGTCCCTAAGCAGCTTCACCTGGTGCCTCCACCCATGCCTTCTGCCCATGATCCCAGGAGCTCCATTAAGCTCAGACTTGGGCCTTCATTCCTGGCTTAAGCTATGGAGCAGGTATACCTGTCTCCAGCATTGCTTCCTTGAGGGATGCTGGATCAGTATTTTAGGTAGCTTTGCCCTGGTCCTTTTTCTTTGATGGATATTGGACCCATGTTGCAGCATTACCTCCAGCCCCGTCTCTGCCCTCATCTGCTGTGTGGGTCCCCAGGTTGGACCCTGGACTTGGTTCATTACCTTGCCTTGTTTGGGACTGTCAGTGGACCCTGTTATGACCACCATGCTGCCTGCCATGCTCCAAGCTTCTGAGAGTGTGCCCTGGTGCGTGAGGACACTTCTAGTGTTGTGGTTGTCTTTGGTTCCTGCTCTGCTTTTGCTGCAATCCTACAGGTAAAATGAATAAACTGGAGGGCTGTTGGTTTTATTCTCTTTTCTTTTCATGAGTACAAAGTTCAAACAAATCAGGATGTGCTTTTATATACAAAGGCGAAGAAAATCTACAGTGAATCTAAATGAAGAATAAAGGGTAATACTAGAGAGAAATAAACAGTTACAGTTGTTAAGTATTTACTACTCTGAATCTGATCTAGTGTTTATGTGCCTGTGCAAATTGTCTTCAGCAGTAAGTTTTTGCCAGCACTCTGTACTCCAACAATCACTCTCAAACACTGTGTTTTCTGTTGTTATTCTTCTCAGCTGTGATTTCCTACAAGGAGCATTTCTGAGAAGGTCTGTAGCTATGGTGAGGAGTCCAGAGGAAAGAAGAGCCCTGCAAGAATAAAATAAATGATGAGATACTTCAGTCTACTTCTGTGAAAGGTAATGACATTTCTGATAAAAATAAATTGTACTATATTGAAGTAAATTGAAGGAATTTTTTTATTATTTATTAAAACAAAAAAGGCTGAAGCTAGTCATTCCTGCAAGGTAAGGTGGATGAGTCTGTGGTATATGGTCACAGGGAAGGCTTAACTCACAGCAAATCATACTATGAGCACACAGTACACCCCTCTCATATTTTTTTATTATTTGGGGGTTTTGGGGGGTTGTTTTGTTTTGTTTGTGTTTTACCATGTCTCAGTGCTGGCAAATTTGCCATGGTTTTTCAAATGATTTCCTTCAGTGCAGAACTTGCCTATTTCTCAGTCTTCCAGACCCACAGCCTGCTCAACTGCATGCAGCAGCCCCATTTGTGCCTTCAGCTTTGCCTTTTTGACCTATTCTATTTGATAGAATAATGTTAATAGCATAAGCTTATTTCTGAAGTAACCTCTAATCTTCAAGTGCTAAAAGAGAAACATTGATATAGCAAATATACTTGACTGCTGGTTTTGTGACATGAAGCTCAAGCACAATTAACTGAAAAATGAAAGCAGTCACATACTGTGCAAGGGCAGATGCTATGTACCAAAAACTACCTCGAGAGGTTTCCAATGATAATTAGCATGAGGCTAATTGCCCCCATTGAAGTCAAGGGGGAAGGCAGAGTTTGGTTATGTATCGCTTATGGCACATAAGAATTTTGAATGATACAGGAACACTGTTATTCCCTACTAGCAAAAAGCTTTTACTGGACTCTGAGCTGACAATGACTGTACTATGTATCAACACAGCAAAAGCTCCACAACCCAGTCACTGTGACTTGGGCCAGTTAAACTGATGCTATGTGAGGAAATTCTGCAGCTCATCATGTCTCCAGGCTAATGTCTACGTTAGCTTCTCTACTGCAAATTTTCAGGGAGTGGTTGGTGTGCAACAAATTGGCTTACAGAAAAGGGGGACAGTGAAGGACCCAGGTATCCTTCTGTGCATTTGCTTTAGCAACCTGAAAGATGCTCTAACTCTCCAAACAGAGAAGCAAGGGCTGGGGGAGTTGCAGAAAGCAGAACCATAGCTTAAAGTATACGACAGGAAATCCTTGGTGAGTCTGGGTATGGAGGGGTCTCCTCATGGGCAGGAGAGGGAGACCCTTGTATGGAGTGTAAGGGATAAGGACAGTTATAGAAAGGACATAAAGAATAGCAGAGCAGAACTGGGTTTGAGGGATACTGGGTGTCTTTGACGTGGGAAGCTCACAAAGTTGTGGGAGTGTGAGCTGTGTGTGGGCAAGATTCAGAGGGTTGCTGAGAGAGACTTGGGGGTGTAACTGGGTGAAGGGTACATAGCAAATGAGATCCCACGTGGGCATCCCTCCACAAGAGGTGGGAGGGGAGGAAAGGGAAACTTGATGGGAAAAGGTATAAAAAGGCTTTTTATAGGAGAGGACTGGAGCACAAACAGGGCTCTTTCTGGGAAAGTTAGTGGGAAAAAATTCCCTCTCTAGCATGATGGACAAAAAAATTACTTGATGGGGAGTACATGAGCACAGGCACTCGTGATTTGGGAAACTGGCTTTTGAAACTGGAGTCTGGGTAAATAAGAATGATAGAGCACTGGCGTAAGGGCAAACAGTACAGTGAGTGTGAGATGTGGGATGATGAAAAGAAAGGTGTGGTAGAGGAAGTGTGGAAAAAGAAGAAAGCAGCCCCTGTATGCATGTACAACCACAAGGCAATGGGTCAACTCTTGTTAGGTAGTCATGTTCAGGGGTATATTAATGTTTTGACAGTGGTGGACTGTAGTTTTACTTCTGTTAACACTATGTGATCAGGAGGTTGTCAGTTGTGGTACTTGCACAAAAGTGTGTGGCTTCAACGTCAGATTCTCTCCACTGTTCTATCTTGAAGTTCTTAGTGGATGTGATTTCCAAAAGTCCCTGGCAGTTGTGGAAACTGGTTGTAAATAATGTCCTTCTGGATCTGTTGAGGCGGAAAGGATCATCAGCAGTGCACTTAAGTAATAGTAAAAAGAAGACTTGGGGAAGAAAAGCATAATTAACCTTGTTTTAAACTGTTGTCAGCATTTGTCTTCACACTGTTTTCTGTCTTAGTACTCAATGTAATTATCAATCTGTATTTCAGATGTGCCTAGGTGGCAGTTTCAGAACTGTGAACCTAACAATCCAGTTCTTCTTGTTTCAGATCTATATCTTATTTGTGTACACTGGAGAAACTCTTATTTTTGAGCAATTAGAAGCACATTTGTTCACTGTGGGGTTAGCAAAGAAATATATGTGGGCAGGATTTTCAAGATCACTTAGGAACTAAAGTCTTGTGGTTTTGAAATGTTCTGTAATTCTGAAACTGTTTTATGAAATCAGTTTTCTGGAATTACTGTAATATTTGGGGGAAGAGGACTAAGCAAGCTGTCATGGGGAAAAGTGGGCTGCCAGTAACGGTTGTGGCTGGGGGGGGGACAAAACAAGAT
>NW_010307091.1:73066-110627 GCF_000700745.2 Antrostomus carolinensis | reverse complement strand
GTTCAGCAGTGATAGCTGTGGCTGGATAAAGCATTATTTAACTTTCTGTAGGGAGTGGCCAAAAATAGAGGAACACAAGCACTCCGGCACAATATTTATTCTCTAAATTAATTGTATTCTTAATTCTGTTCACTATTTAAACATCTGTTAGAGAAAATTTCATGCCATCTTATTTCTGTTTGCACTATTCCTAGATGTTCCCAATGAAATGGGAATAAGCTTGGATAACCAAACAGTTCTGCTGATGGTTTTGTGACAGTTCTTTGGCATCTATGTCAATCTGAGTATTAAAATATACTGTAGTGGATCATCCATAATTTACACTGAAGCATTTAGGAACTTGTTTTCCTTTAAAACTGAAGCAAATAAGGATGAACGTTCCTCTTCCCCTGACCTTGCTATTGTATTCTCTGAATGTTACCCTTGTTGCTTTCTGGCTAAGGACTGATATCTGTGAAACTAAGTTGGGGGAGAGGAGAGGGAAATCCTAGAAATTGTTGTTCCAGGAAAATATTTTCATATGTCAATGGATCTTTAGCTGATGGAAGAAGGTATGCCTGATTCATTAGCACCAACAACTCAGCCTAGTGCATGAACTTGCCATGTAAATGTTACCATGCAGATACACTTATAACCATATAGAGGGCCTTACTACTTCAAACCAATATTAACTGTACAATAAAAATTACTCTTGTGTCATTGAGTTCTTGTACATGTAGCTATACTTAACTCTTTAAAAGCATTTTCACTGACTTAGTTCACGCTGAAGTTTTTAGCCCCTTTGAGGCTGGAGAGTGCTACAGGTAATGCAGGTCATGAGCAGATAAGACATTTATTGGTCCTTGCTTTTTAAGACAGAAATTTGGAATATGCAATCAAAAGAAAATGTGATCATGAAAAGGCCCTAGGTGGGCAACAAGCCAGAAATGCAGCCTGGCAGCTAGAAGGCCAACAATATCCTGGGCTGCATTAGTAAAAGTGCTGCCAGGCTGAGGGAGATGACCCTTCTCTTCTGTGCAGCACTAGTGAGGCCACATCTAGAGTGCTATGCCCCAGTGCTGGGTTCCACGGTCCAAGAGGCAAATGGCCATATTGGAGCAAGTCCAGTGAAGGACCGTGAAGATGAATAAAGGCTTGGAGCATCTGTCATACAAGGACAGACTGAGAGCTGGGACTGTTTACCCTGGAGAAGAGAAGGCTTAGGGATAACTTATCAAGGTGTATAAACATCTGATGGGAGAAGAAAAGATGGAGCCAGACTCTTCCCAGTGGTTCCCAGGATGAGACAAGACAAGAGGACATGGCTGCAAACTGAAATATGGGAAATTACAGGGAATTCCATTTAAATATAAGAACAGCCTGTTTTGCTTTTAAATTGTGGTCAAGCACTAGAATAGATTGCTCAGAGGTTGTGGTGTCTCCACTGCTAGAGATCCTAAAAATCTGAGCAACCTACTGTAATCCACCCTGCTTTGAGTGTAGGATGGCTGGACAGTGATCTTCCAACCTCAGCCATGCTCTGACTCTGCAAGTCTGTTCTCCAAATCTGTTCTCTACATTTGAACATTTTAAAGCCTTTTGGGAAGTACCTAGTTAAAATACAATGATCAAGAAGACAAACTCAAAGCTTAGCAACATGAATGGGAGCTTTCCTGCTTGCTGAATTAATACATTTATTTCCTATATTAAGAAAATAATACTTAAATAATATCAAAAAATTATCCAGTGCTCCTAGGGAATGGAAGATTGTTTGGGAAATTGATATTATCCTATTCTTATGAATCCTTTATTCATCTAGGTGACTTTGTGAGGGATAGTCCCATTAAAGTGCTTATGAGCAAAATTGATACAGTTAATTCAATATCTGCAGAATCTGGGTCTTAGTAGACACGTTCCTGTCTTTGTTTTGTTCATCGTCCTTCCTTTGGCTTAGCAAAGGTGCCATTTCAGTCATGATTTTCTGTCCAGTAGTACAGTTTAGGGGTTACATTGGACAAATTGATGACGTGATATAGAAGTAATCCAAAGGAGGATAGATGTTCACTCATTTGTTGGGTGGTAGCCCTATCTGCACAGAAAATATAACCTCAGGCTTAGAAATTCAAGCTTGGCTTTTATGGATTTCAGGAAACCAAGAAACTTAAAAAAAAAAAAAAAAAAAAAGCCTAAATTAACATAAGGGAAGAGGTTGTTAGGTTTCTTAAATTTCCAGGCTAAGAAGGACACTAAAGCATCTCTTTGGCTGAGAATGCTCTGAAGAGATTCCCATCTCACAGGCACTGTTGATACCAGAGCCTTAACTTAGTATGCTCTTGTCCTTACGGCATCTTTTACTTATAATGCTCAGCTGAATGGTTTCCCAACTGCATCACTAGGAAATTATTTTTTTGTGTGTGTGAAGGTAGCATGAGGATCAGCTGGTTTTTGTCACTGTGTTTCTTGGTGTCACATTCTTTTGAAAGAGCTAACTGTGACTTAAAAAAATGTCTGCTCTGAATAAATTGCATGCTTGAGCCATACTCTCCCTTTGAACAATTAATGAATGCAACAAAAATTCTTCTTTGCCGTGTTAACATACCAGTAGTATTACAATTTTCACTGAAGCATGAAGAGCCTTTTCTCTCTTCTAAATAATAAAGTGGCAGTTAAAACATGAGAATATTTATATGGCGAGGCCCAGGTTAAGACAGCTGAATATTCTTTCCAATTGACTGGAGCAGTAAGAGGTGGGTGAAATGAAAGTGCTAAAAGAACAGCCAGCAGGAAATGAGAGAAATATGAAACATAGTGTGAGTGTACTTTGCTGGGTATATCTTGCATCTCAGCTGGGATGGGAAACCTATGGGTGGGATACTAATGTCAGTCTGATTTCCTGTTGGTTTAAAGGCCTCAGCTCAGCAAGTCTGGAGTCTGCTCATGATACCCAAATACCGCCCAATGGTTGCAGCGGTGGCACTGAGCACTGTCCAGTAGCATAGTATCTTGCTCTAAGACCAGTATCTTGCTCTCCTTCTGTTACCCCAACCAGACAGCCTCTCCTTGAGGCCTCTTCCATTTTCCTCTTGATCCTCCTTTTATGTTTCGAATAGTCTTGCTTTGGTTGCATCTATAACTATTCCTCTCCTGCCCCACCCCCCCAAAAAAGGGGAAGATCACATAGAGGGATGGAAACTGCAAGTTGATTCTGATTTCTTTCTTGCCTTGTTCTGTAGGGGGTTTCATATTGCCAAACGCTGAATACTTTGAGGTATACTAGAGCTAGCCTCTGAAACACTACACTGTCTTCTGGCTCCACATGGCATCTAAAGCCCTTCATCAGCCTGGCTGTGACACAGCAAACTCCAAGGATTTTCCTTCTTTATGCTGCTTTGGCACACCCTTTCCTTGGTGGAACAGCTGATTCAGGGTGTGAAAGAAGGAACAGGAGAAATTTAACATGGAGCCTTCTTTGTTCTTCTTTCTTCTCTGTTGCCTCCCTATGTGGAGGGCAGAATGCTACAGAATTTGACCACTTTTGACCAACCTTTTCCACCTTTACTGGCAAATTTCCAATGGTAACAATACATTTTTTCAGTTGAGTTTCATGTTCACTAAGGAATCAAAAACTGGACTCAGATAAACAAGGAGGATTCACATTTTTGTGGGAGCAGGATGAGAATTTTGTTGAAGAACTGCTCTGCACACACTTATGAACATCAAAGAACTGCTGAAACTATAGGAATTAAGAGTAATGCCATGCTGGATTAGACTACAGGTGAGACCTTTCAGTGGGACAGCTCAGATGAGAGCATCACTGACAAAAGGAAGGACTTATGCAAATTTTAAATGTATACTCTGGGCCCTAAAGTTTGTATGATTTATTTGAGCAGAGTCTAATTGCTTGGGGTTCTTTAGTTTATTCTTTAATTCTTCACCTGTCTACAGGTCCTACTTTAATATTTTACAACCAGAAGTGCACACAGCATGAATAATACGAGTTCTGATTTACAAAGTCAGTACGTCTGTTGTTGCTTAAGAATCCTGATGAGCTGTAGCAGGTCAGCTTTAGATGGATGGCAGTTGTAATGAAAAAGAACTAAATAGCAAGATTCTTTAGGAAAAATTAGCAGCAATTAAAATTCACCTCCAGCAGGGATCTTTAGGTTTGTTTCTTTATATGAAAACATAAACATTAAGGTTCTTCAACAAGTATTTCAGTGGAGTTGTTTCTGGTTAGCTCCAGGGCCTTCTTTTCTTGATACAATTTGCAAGCTTCCTATAATGATGATTAGAACTCCTAAAAAATCCTGATAGAAACTTGAAAAAAAGTCCAATTTCTCAACTCTGTCTTTTTTTCTATCCAGTAGCAAAAAAGGACTTTCAGTTTAAAATGATGTATTTTAAATTAAGTAGAGCTGCAAGAAATGCTGAAGCTGTTTTGTTTTGGTTTTTTTTCCAGGAGAAGGTACAAAGCACATAATCTTTGAATATGGGAGCAGCTATGCTGAGAATGCAAATGCTTGTAAAATATTGCTTAGTGATATTTAAAAAAAATAAAGTGTCAATGGATAGAGTACAAAATTGTTGGAGCTGTGTACCCCAGATGGTGAATATGGCAGCTTAGAATTGAGAAGTAAGACATCCTATGAATGTGAACAACTTTTAATGAGGTTCACTGTAAATAACATTCCTACAGAAGTATGCTCTCCTGGACAAATTCTGTACCAAGTTTCTTGCCAGTGTCTCATTCAGTGTGAATGTGCTAGCAAACTCTTCTTCGGTACTGTCAATTTATGTGGGTTGCTCCTTTTTTGGAGTTGATGAGAATTCGAAATTGACATTTTATGCCTGTGCACAAAGTGGTTACACGAGTAAGTTGGACGTATTAATTAAAAAGATATTTGTTGGTTCCTGGAATCCTGCAAGTTAAAGCTGAGTTTGAAATGACCCATTCTACACATTTCTAGATGCCTCAGAATTGATTGACCCTTCAGAAAAGCAAAAAAATCTTATTTATGAGCACGAAGTAGTTTCTTCAAAACAAAATTTATCGTCTCTCTCTCCCCCAGTTAAGCTGTGCAGAGCTAACTGCACAGTGCAGGAAAGCAAACAGCTCTGTGTTCAGGAGCACTGGTCCTGCTCTCATCTGCCACCTACAAGTGTCTGTTCTTTGTGCCATAAACTCACTATGGCAACCCACAATGTGTGAAGTGCTTCTGGATCTAGAATAATGAGTGTATTGATATGATCACAATTACGACCACATCAGGTTGGAAGTAAAGATTGCTGGAAGCTAAAAGCATATGAGAGAGAAATGCTTGCCATATTTTTATACTTTTCCCTAAGCATCCTGTTGTAGCTACTGAAAACAACAGGTTGCTGAAAGAGATACTTGAGTATATGACTCCAGTACAGCTGTTCTTCAAAAAGATTAGGTTCAGGAAACAATCTGGAAAAGCTGTATGTCATGTTACTCAACCTGGATGTCAAGAGAGCAGACTTAGATTGTTATGTCTGTTTGATTCTTGGCCCTCTTGCCAGTTTAAGTTGTGATTTTGATTTCCATGGTGAGTGGCATGGAGAGGATGAAGAGGAATCAGTTATTCAGTGCCTTCTGCAATAAAAGAACTATAAGAGCATCAAATGACACTAACAGTTGCCAGGTTCAAAATGAAAGGAGATGGTTCTTTATCCACTCTGAAGCTAAGCTGTGGAACTGGGAGGCTGGTGAAGTCCATTGAGCAAAAAACTACTAATAGCTGAATATTTAAAGAACACTTCTGTCTCCGGAAGTATTCAAGCTACAGACTGTGAAAGCTGTGAAATTATTCTGAAGAGAAGTACAGAAATGCACTTGCCCTGATCTTATATTCTTTAGGCATCAAATTTTGTCAGCTGTCAGGATGCTAACGAGATACTGAAATAGTTTTTGGCTGGAGTGTTTCTTAGGACTATAAGTAAAATGTCTGATGATATATACAAAGGTCTTTTTGTGGCAAAGGTGTCCATAACACCTAGCTTGCTTAAAAAAAAAATCCAAAACACACAGAAAAATGTGTGATTATATAGATATACATGGTTTGTATCGTATGTTGTTTATCTCATTTCTTATTGCTACATATAAACATTTAAAACTATGCATTGCCAGGGACATATCCAGTATATAATACTTTCCCATAAGATTCTCAGATACTCATTTTACATGAGTATCACCCAAAAATAAGAACGGCAAATATGAAGTCCAGCCAGTATTTCCAGAGATAAGTCTCTGTTAAAGCTCCAATGTCTTTCTAATAAAACCTACCAAACTTTGACGTACTAATTTATGAATCAATGATTCCATCCTTTCCAGATGTGCAACTTTTCATAAAAGCTCTGTTTAGCCTCTGTATCAGTGACAGCTTGTGCCTTGATATGGAAGTTGATGAATTTTCTGGATTGTGTGATCCCCACCATATGTGGCAGACAGATTTGGCAGAGGGGATGGTGAACACAACACTGAGCATGCAGTGCAGAGGTCTAGAGCAAGGGGAATTGATGTCTTTCCAAACATCCATCTGGATCAAGAAACTTCAATAATGACCGTTCATGGACTATTTCACTAGAGAAACTTTTAAGGAGAAGAGACTGATCCTCTTGACCTTGAGAGGTGATGCCTTCACACCAAGTTACAAGCATGGCAAAATCTCTGTAGGGTGTTGAAAGTGTTACTGTTATGCGAGCTTTAGCCACAATGTTTGACCTAATGTTAAGCTATGAGTTTTGTAAGAGTGAATCTCTCGACTCCTATAGGACCTCAATCTTTAAGCGTTTTAACGTTACTTTAATCTCAATCTAATTTTGCTGCTGTGTGAATGAAAGATGCAAAAAATGTGCTACAAAAAGACAAGCTTTTTTTTTTTTTTAATTAGACGCCATTACTATATTAATCTGTTTTCTGTGATTGACTTCTTGTCCCAAATACTTTTGTTCCACTTTGTTTGGCTTTTTTCCTCCCAACTTTTTTACCTAGAAGGTGAGAAATTGAGAGAAATTAAAGCAGGAAAGGAAAAAAAATGAACTTTGAATCTCAAAAGTATCTCAAGAACAGATTTTGGTTTTGAGATTCTTGTATGCTATTGTTAAACAGAAAATCTGGTAGCCCCAATCATGTTTAGTCATGGATGTTTTGAACCATTTGTGAAGAGGTAGATGTGGTAGGTAGGTGTAAACTGTATCTTGCTGTTCTCTGCTCCTTCAGGGAGTGTGGATGTGATCTGCGTGTGTTTGACTTCCATGTGTATACATGCACAGCCTTATGAAGCGATGCCTTCTTTGCTCTACTTTTGTGTATTTCTTTTAACTGAGCATCTTGCCTTACAGGTAGCATTCTAGCAATGGGAAAAGGGAACCTAAAAACTAGCCCATAAGTTACTTTTGTGTTTAATGTAAGTTTGAGGTTTAAAATTGCTTTTACAAGGTAAGCAATTATACTTGTGGCAAGTAAAGGGAAAAAAAAAATCAATGTTCTAAACACCTCACTGAAGAGGGTAAGTGGGCAATTACACACTTAGTGAACTGTCAGTGCCTCTGACTTGTCAGAACAGCCTAAGGATCATTCTAAGAGGAAAACCTGACACCTTTGCAAATTGAACTGTGGCTCAATAGGCAAGCACTAGGCTAAGAGTTTCTCTTAGCCATTGTATTAGTGTAAAAAGAAATGTCTTTGATATACTACCTTGTTTATTTGACAACAGGGAGTGATTATTTGTTTTCTGTAATTATATCTGCCAGGAAAACATTCTTTTAGTCTAATGTGGTGGGTTTAGTCATTAGTGTGCTCTAAATGGTAAGAAATCTCATAGTTACCCATAAAAGACTCTAATAGGATCCATGACCGTACCTTCAACTCTGGTTTCACGAACTTCAGAAATGTGGGCTTTGGAAACTTTGCAGAGCAGTGCTGCTGAAATTTGGACACCCAGACTGAGTCCTTACATTTCAGTGCTGCACACTGTGCATCATTAAGAGTTGTGAGCAACATTCAGCACCTCACAGCACAGAGCTCTAGGAGTGCAGGGACACGGTATGTGTCTATATAGAGCACCTAAAGTGAGAGATGGTGTGTTTGGTTTGTAAAAGCACAATCATAGAATCATAGAATGGTTAGGATTGGAAGGGACCTTAAAGATCATCCAGTTCCAACCCCCCTGCCATCAGCAGGGACACCTTCCACTAGACCAGGTTGCTCAAAGCCTCATCCAACCTGGCCTTGAACACTTCCAGGGAGGGGGCATCTACAACTTCCTACAATCCTCAAAAGAGCAAATGCAGCAGAGTCCCTGCCTTTTTGAAGGATGTTTTCCTGCCTTGAGCCCAAATGTCCTCTTCCATTAATGAGGAGAAATAGCTTCCTGTGATTGTCCTCATCTAGTCTTGCATAAGAGGGGAAGAAGGCTGGAACCTTTTTCTCCTTTTCTGTTCTCTTGCTCATAGCAAGAGACAGGCAGCTTATTCCATTACCATATTAAGACTTACTGCAGCTATGAGGAGTTGGGGATGGAGCTATATATGCTTGTACTTGGGCTGTGACAATCTTATCCATTGGTATTTTAATCTTTGAAACCATTCTTCTTGCTGTAAGGAAGAAAGGTGAGACAGGACGATTAAATTATTTATTCTAACCTCTTGAGTATATTAGTCCATAAATCATCACCAATTGAACTGAGTTGAAGAGCTTAGCAATAGTGTATCCTCCAAACAGCATCTAGTTTTTGACAAAATGACTTCTGAAATACAGGGTCTGGCTCCTCCTTTAGTTTATAACAGCTGTTAATACTCTTCACAGATACAAATTTGGCCCTTAAGCTTCATGTTGTAGTCATTAGTTTCTGTCAGAGCCAACCGTAGTATAGCAGACAAAATGTATACTATATACTTTCACTGCAAGGTATTTTCCTCAATTTATGAATGCATTTCTGAGATTACTCTATGATTTTATTATCTTCTATGTTCTAAAAAAGGAAGAGAATGCAGTACTTCAGTGCTAATCACCTAACTGATATTGTACACAAAGGTAAAACAGTTGCTTGGACTCCAGGTGACTCTTACTGGTCACATTAGCCCTCTGCCCCAACTGTGCTAAGAGGTCTGCTCAGTTGCTTGTCTGAGTCTCTTCACAATACAGTCCACCACTTTTTAGAACTCTTGTTAATCTTTGCCATCTGCACAGTTTTAGCAGATGTGCTTTTTAGATCTGTAGTAAAAGCTCAGTCTGATCCTCACAAAGTCCTGTTAGACAGCATCTCCCTTACAGTCCGGTTTCCCACTGATTTCTGCTTTTTTATGTTTCTCCATTAACCAATTCATTCTTCATATAACATGGGCTTTGTATTGCTGGTTTGTTTTTTGGGGGTTTTTTGTTTTTTAAATGAGGCTGTTGCACAATACTACAAATGCTTCACAATGGTCATTATACCTTTGTAGCAACTTTTATAATCTGGTCTGGTGATTTATGAGTGTGTTTAACCAGTAGAGGTGAAGCTTGACCAAAATCCCAGATCAAAGTGTCAGTATTGCCTTCTTTCTGTGAAGAGGAAGTTAATGGGAGTAAACTTATCGTGGCTATCATAAAAAATTCAGGATTGCCAGCTGTTTTAACTTGTACATGAACGTTATTTTCCCACAAGGAGCTGTGTCTGCACTTCCACTGTCAGAATTAATCTCATGTTTAAGAGTAGCACTGCATGGCAACGTATGATGGTGTTATAAGGACAGGGCTTTTACTTTGTTATGGAATTCCACATATGTAAAAGTGATAAGGACAGACTGAGCAGGAAACAATACTAGTATCTCTTCATGGTTTTTAAGATTTGCAGGAGAAAAAGTGAATAAATTCTCACTGAAAACTGAAATGCTGCACTGACAAACACTGTTCACTAAGAGGAGAGAGAGTGAAGTGCAATATGAGGCATGAAATGGTAGGACTTTCATACCAGTATGATAAAGATGTTTTGAAGGAACCTCTATGGAGTAGAACAGGTTCTCAGTTTTAATATTTTATCCATGTTTCATTTCTAAATGCTTTTCCAATGACAAATACACAAATAATAGATGTTACAAACCTGAGCACTACACATTGCATCAGTTGTAGGTACAGAAGAACAAATCTGTAACAAAGCTGTAGACTTTCTGAACTTTTAGATTTTTAAAGTTGAGAAAGTCTATAGCTTTGTTACAGCTTTGACTTGCTCAGCCGTTAAATTGTGTATTAAACATTTATTAATCCTTTTAAAATATTTATAATTAGGACATTAATATGAAGCCAGTTTTCTCTTTACTATACTGTAGCACTGTGTGGCTGTGGTAGAAGACATATTGATTTAATGATTTATTTATTCTTTCAATACATTCAGTGAACCTGATATGATGGACTTTCTGAAGTGGCAGCATAGTTGTATGATATGATCTTGATACAAAGTACTGATGTAAAGTTCCTTTAATCTGGGGGTATTCAGCTCTAGAGTCAGATACAGGTAAGCCTTTGGCAAGCTGGAACTCAGCTGAAGCTGAGAGGGTGGAAAATTATTCTGTATACATCTTCCTGGAGCTATATATGACGTTTCAAGCTTGAAAAAAAAGAGATTGCTTGATCCACAGGCAGACACTGACCTCAACATAGATGTAAAACGAGGCATATATGAAACAGCAGCAGTAGTACTTGGTGACAAGGCTCCAGTGTATCCCCATTGCAATAAATTTGCCAAATGAACATCACCACTACTGTTAAAATACAAATAACACCTGTCATAATTTGAGTCCTAAACACCTGTCATAATAAATTTCAAGCATAAATGCTGAAATTTGAACTCTGGCAAGAGTTCAAATGCAGAGACAAATCCTAAAAAGCAGAGGGAGGACCTGCCATATTTTGAAGTGCAGGGATCCTAGTTTGCATAGCTTTACCAGAGTAAGAAAAAAGTAAAACCCAAAAGCCTTAGACCATAGATAATTTAGTGGTAGAGCAGATCCTTGGTACTTTAGCAAGTGCTCTATTACAATGGAGAAGAGATAGGCTGTATCATTGAGTCTCCTTCTCTGGAGACATTCAAGACCTGCCTGGACACCTTCCTGTGTGATCTCATTTAGGTTCCTGCTCCGTCAGGAGGATTGGTCTAGATGATCTTTTGAGGTCCCTTCCAATCCCTGACATTCTGTGATTAGAATTTGGTAGTTTTCTAAATAGAAAATGGCACCAGTAATGACCACTCAGCACCAACCCAACTAATTGCATGCATTGCGCTGCGATTGCATACCTGTTTGCTGTATCATCTCTTCCTCTTTAGCCTGGCTACCTGTGGAGATTCTGCAGATATCACATTCTGTTCTTCCCTGCTGGTTTGACTGGTTTTCTGTCCAATATAGACAATCTGATAATGGAAAGAGGATGCTATGTCTTTCCAAGAGCTGTGGTCCCTAACAAACAGAGTGGGAGCAGCAGCTACAGCAGGCAGAGTTCTTGACTACAAAAAAGAGATGTCTAAGAGATATTTTTATAATTCTTAGTCCCTGAAGTGATAAAAAATGTCCTGATGCCCTGTCCTTTTGTAGAGCGGACTGTCCTGTGAAACAGCTGGTCAAAATGGAGCTTGCCAGAAGAACGCAACTAAGGAATTTTTGTGCTATGGCTGTCATAAAATGCTCCCTCCTGGTCTTATGAATGTAAGAGTTGACAGATTGAAACATCCTTCTTTGAACTGAAAGGAGCAGCAGGGGAGAGGAAGCACCTTTGCCCTGCCAGGTTACCAGTGCCAACCTTCTTTTATAGGTCTGACTGTGTGCAAACTAGGTTTACAGGGATGCTACCTAAAGGGAAATGCAGTCCATGCTGCAGAGCCTTTTCTTAGGCAAAAGAGGCAACTTCCCAGTGTGAGAGTTTGTAGAATCACTTTTATAAAGCTGCACATGAATGAACATTATTGAATATGTTTAATGCTCCTAGTTTTCCTCTGTGAATTTGAACAAAAAGAGACTAAAATCTCCCCTATTAAAAGATAAGAAAAAGCCTCCAGGAAGCCATTTGCTCTTGCTGTGATAAACATTCATTATTAACACTACTTTGTGAACTAAGAACAAAGCTATTTTGCTGGTAAGACAGACCTGCTGGGTGTAGCTCTGGAGCACATTAGTGACATGCTGCAGCAAGTATTGATATTCAGCAAGAAAGTATTTGCTGCTCCTTCAAATTTATCCTTCTTAGGAATAGAAATAATCACTTTTTATAATGTTTGTTTGAAGATGCTGAGTGAGTTATTTGGCCTAGTAAGAGCACTACAAAAAGTGTTTCACTGCCTATCCAGTTCAAACCATCTTATGGTCCCAAGCAGGTTCTTTAATATCTTTGTAGTAGCCCAGTGAGAATACCAATATACTTAATAGAACTACTCAATAGGTAACATATAGGTGGCAAGGGCATCATGAACAATCAAACCTATTTATAAAGGACTTCATCTATTTATATGGATCCTTTTAATGCTATGTGAGTTCACGTGAGTTTGGATTAGTCCCCACTGAGCTCTTCCTATAGGTCTGGAAAATGCATTCATTTGATGCTGAAGACTCAGGAGGTGAGAACAGGGTCTCTGAGTCTCTGTTGGCAGTTAACACCAGGTTCTTCTGTAATTTACCTGGAAAATGTCAACAAAATAGCCCTTTTACTTTGCTGAAACTTAGGTTGCAGCAATATTGACTATGTAATGCATAAATCAAGTAGTGGGCTATATTTAATCTCCAAATCAGACAAGCAGTTTTGTGAGTAGAGGAATGAAGAAAACCTGGTTTCTTGTGGATGTGTTATCTGTGCAGGGGTATAGGTGATGTAGCTGAGGTTAGATTCTCAGATGTCTAATAAAAAGGGAACCCATGCTACCTGCTTTCTCACAATGAGGACTCTAATGACTTTTTTTGTTTGGCTGCCCCTCCTCATGAGGCAGTGAACATTGAGGTACGCTACCCTGTCAGTTTTGATCAGAACTGGTTGACAAAATTCAGACGAACACACACAGATGTTATATTCATGGAAATAAGCACTGTGAATATTAGTTACCTGTAAATTCATTTGGCTCTAAGAGAATCTCTGTCTCATTCAGAAAAAAAATGTTACAATGCCATGAGAGAATGCAGGTCACTGGTCGGGGATCCAGTCTTTCAGAAGTAAAACCTATTGAATGCTATCTGTTAATTAAACATTGAACACTCCAGTTTTTTAATGAAGCTGGAGTTCTTATCTTAGAAGGCACCTCTCCTGTTTCTGTTGCCCAAGATGCCTCATGTACCTTTCTGTATCTCTTTCTGGGAAACAGAGAAGCATTGGTATCTATGTGCTTTTTAATCTACACTGACAAGAACCACTCTTGTTTTATACGGGATGTGCTTGTTCATGTGGAATTTTGCGTCCATGGTCCTAGTTATTAGCTACAAGACATCACAAGATCTGTTAGGGAATTAGCTGATTTTTCTTCTCTCCATGCCTAATATTTCTTCCTTTTAAATATCCATCAAATTCCTTATTCGGCCAGTCCTGGCTTGAGTCTGGCTTCACAGTCAGGGTAAGACATCGCAGTTAAGCTTTATCAGTTACTTATCTGAAAAATAGCAGACACCCATGATCTCACTTTCATTTCTCTGAGTGACACATAGTGAGATTACAGCATATGTGAGCTTGACAAAATACGGATTTTTGGTTGGGATGCCTTGAATCTACCTCACAATTTCTTATCTTTAGGGGAAGCCCTTTTGTGACCTAACTTCACTGTTTCACTGACCTGAAACACAGTTTCCTCCTCAATGTTTGTATCAACACTGTACACATTTTTCTGAGAATAATGTTGCCAACAGAGATCTGTGTGACAACAGTAAGAGCATTGATAGGATTCAGCTTTTTTGGAAATAATTATAGCAAATTACTATAGGAAGAGTAATCAATTAGTTCACTTTCATTCCATGAACCAGCCCTTGACACAGAAGATGACAACTCATCTTGAAAATTATGTGTTCTTTCAAGGCTTATTATGTGAAAATGTATATTAAAAAGACCCTCAGTTCAATGGCACACAGTGACCATCATTTGAGTGTAAGAATAATTAAAATACATTGTTTATGTTGTTCAAAGTTAATAAGATAGTGTATGTCAGTTTAGTGGAAAATGAAGTAGCGTATTTCAAGACCCTCTTAAGTAATGAGTGGGAAAAAAGCATATAGCCTCTTCTATAGGGTGTATGATGCATTATTAAGACAAAAAGATGAAGATGCATCATACATGCAGGACATCAGGAAACTTGCCTGGGGGATCAGGCTGCATATGCACAAAAGGTGCTGAGGGAGAGACCTACTCAATGAACTGTCCTCTGCCTGCCCAGGTTTACTATGTGCCTTTGGAAAGCCTATGAAGGGAGGAAGCGAGAATGAGCTACAGCTTAAATCTCATGACTGTTTGTAAGTGGTGTTTATAGACCTTCCCTTATGAGGAAAGGCTGAGGGAGCTGGGTCTCTTTAGCTTGGAGAAGAGGAGACTGAGGGGTGACCTCTTTAATGTTCATAAATTTGTTAAGGGTGAATTTCACAAGGATGGAGCCAGGCTCTTCTCAGAGACAACCAATGATAGGACAAGGGGCAGTGGGTGCAAGCTGGAACACAGGAGGTTCTGCTTAAACTTCAGAAGAAACTTCTTTACAGTGAGGGTGACGTAGCACTGGGACAGGCTGCCCAGGGAGGTTGTGGAGTCTCCTTCTGTGGAGACATTCAAAACCCGCCTGGACACCTTCCTGTGTGATCTCATTTAGGTTCCTGCTCTGGCAGGGGGATTGGACTGGATGATCTTTCGAGGTCCCTTCCAATCCCTAACGTTCTGTGATTCTGTGATTGTGGTCCCATCAATGATAGGAAGAACTTTTCCATTGATTTCTTTGGGAAGTCAGGTCCTATTTGTTTTCCCAGTTCTTTATAAAATATGGCTGTGATCTGGGTTCTGAAATAAATTTTTTTCCTTGGCTTCACTGTCAGCAGGTTCTAAAAAGGTGTTGGTATGGGAAGTTTCGTTGGATTTGCCTGTCTGTGTTGTCTCTAGGAGATAAAAGATGACATCACCATTGTTTATGATGTGTTTGATTTCCACTTTTTTGTGTCTACCTGATAATTGTAAGTCAGGAGCTGCATAACCTTGGTGCTCTGGAATTGGTCTTATTAGTTTCTAGCTGACAACTCAAGGAAAAGGGGCTGCGATATTCCATTGCCACTCAGCAGAAATGTATTCATTCTATCACATAAATTGTGTTCTGAATTGGTTAAAATTCCAATATTTAACTTCAGTGTGAGCTTATTTCTATACTGATAACACTGGGTCTTGCTTCTATTGTGGCTGAACTTTCTTCAGTTTCTAAGATAGCTGATTTTAAAGCTAACTAAGTATTTAAACTTAGAGCAGCTACTAGCCGGTAGCCACTGCCCTATAGACAACTTGTTCAGATATGAGGGATGGTGTGACTGTCAGAGAAGTACTTGTTGATGGATGACTCCAGATAGTAGTGAAATAAAACTGAGATCCTAAAAGCTCAAACCTTTTTTGGTACAACATTTGCACAGTTTGTTTACAGTTGCCTTTTGCTTGCAAGTATAGATCAATGAGTCCTAACTTATGAAAAAAATATTTGCAGCTGTTTCTAGTTCTCTCTGTTTATTTTCTGTTCTCTCATGTCATCTGCAATTATTAGTAGGGAAATTTTCTGCAGGAATTGTTGCAATGGAGAGAAAGTTCCTCTACTCATCAACAAACATTTCTTCTGGCTGATTTTCTTAACTGTACTTGTCTGTTAGAACAGAAGGAAAAGTCTAGGGATGAGTTTATATTTGCTAGAATTGCCTTGGTGTCATTCTGGCTTATGAGACTCACTCTTATCTTTCATAAAATTTACTATACCTCTGCATGGACGATGTCACAAACCATTTCTGTGCAACGCCTAAACTCTGTGGGAGAGCTTCTGTGAGGTTTGGCTTTAAAAATTGTTTTTGTGAACATATTTTTCTGTTTCTGAGTCTTCCCAAGTAACTAAAATATGCTGCAGATAATGAAAACAAGGACTCCTTACAACAAAAATGAAATCTTGCTGTTAGAACAAAAAAAAAAATCTTGTGGCACTGTTAGATATCAGGACCAACCCGGTAACCTTCTATGGCGGTAACTAGTTTGGTGGATGAGGGGAGAGCAGTGGATGTTTTTTGTCTCAATTTTAGTAAGGCTTTCAACACTTGTCTCCCATAACATCCTCATACACAAGCTGATGAAATATGGACTAGATAAGTGGACAACAAGGTGGATCAAAAAAAGGTGAACTGCCAGACATTAGAAGGTTGTGAACAGAGGCACAAAGTCTAGCTAGAGGCTGGTTAGTAGTGGAGTACCCCAAGGGTCAAAACTGGGTCCAATGGTATTTAAGCTTTTCATTGATAACCTGGACAGAATGCACCCTCAGCAATTTTGCTGATGATACAAAATTGTGAGGAGTGGCCAATACAGCAAATGGACAGAGGGGCCTTGAGAGGCTGGAGCAATGGGCCAACATTAGCTTCATGAAGTTCAACAAAGGGAAATGCCAAGTTCTGCACCTGGAGAGGAGCAATCCCATGCACCAGCATAGGCTGGGGGCCAACTGGCTGGAAATCAGCTTTACAGAGAAGGACCTATGGGTCTCAGTGGACAATGAACTGAACATAAGCCAGCAATGTGCATTTGCAGCAAAGAAAGCCACCCGTGCCCTGGGCTGCATTAGGAAGAGAGTTGCCAGCAGGTTGAGGGAGGTGATCCTTCCCCTCTGCTCAGCACTAGTGAGGCCACATTTGAACTACTGTGCCCAATTCTGTGCTCCCCAGCATAAGGCAGACATGGAGTTACTGGAGTGAGTCCAGTGCAGGGCCACAAGGATGATCAAAGGACTAGTTTGTCTCTCATGTGGTGAGAGACTGGCAGAGCTGGGATTATTTCACTTGGAGAAGAGAAGACTCGGGTTGGGGAAATTTTATCACTGCTTACGGATGTCTGATGGAAAGATGTAATGAAGATAGAGCATCACTTTTCTCAGTGGTGCACAGTGACAGGATAAGATGCAACAAACAAAAGTTGAAACACAGGAAACTTTCAAAAAGTAAGAAAAAACTTCTACAGTGAGGGTGGTTGAAAGTAGGTGGTCTCCAAGGGTAGTCTCAGCACCCAGGTTGCATGGAGAGGTTGTGGAGTCTGCATCTTTCAAGATGAATATTCAAAACCCAGCTGTACACAGTTCCAGAGCAACCTGCTCTAGGTGATCCTGCTTTGAGCAGGGGGTTGGACTAGACAATATCTAGAGGTCCCTTCCAACCTCAGCTGTTCTGCAACTCTGTATTCACCAAGTCCATGAAGTAAGGCAATACTGACCGCTCACCTTGCAAGGCAATGTCTTCTGGCCTGTTGCACTTTCATGGATCAGTTCTATAAATGGAGGTGTTAGCACCTATTATTTGTAGAGTTTTTTGATATTTCCCATTATCAGATCCTGTCTTCAGCTTCCCATGGTTTGCTAAATTTTACCTTATACCTGCTGCCCTACTGCATAAAAAAAATAATTAATGTTCTGGGAATACATCTTTAATATTGCTGCTTGGTCTCAGGAGGCTCTCCAGACTCTCCAGTGAGATCTTGGCTTGAGAATGAGACTGCCTCTCTCATCTCATCTAGCAGCACAGACTAACAGCACCTTTTCAAAAGGTAGAGGGAGAAATTATGGGTTTTTTTAGGGAAACATTGGCCTGTAAAGGTGGGGTGGTCCTGTGGGTCCACCCATTCTTTCCCTCACCTCTGCTCTGGACTCTGATCCAAGACTTCACCCTTCTCCTTCCCTCTTTTATTTTTCTACCGGACATACAACATTCCTGACTGATGAATAACAGAAAACAGCCTACATTGCTTGTGAATGGCTTGTGAGTGAGAAGACTTAAATATGCCTGAAATGGTAAAGCTACATACAGCAAAATCAATATATTCTGTTCATTTGTATTTTTATTCCACACATTATGAATCAGAATATCTACTTGAGCAACACATTTAATGGTTTTGTACTTTATTATGTACATTATGGTCAGATTGGTAATGGTTTCAATGGTTAGCACATTGTCTGAATAACTAGGCTACAGGAAAGAAACTTGACTGACAACTCTCTGTAATTGTCTCAGATGTTACAGTGGTGTTCTAAAGAATCAGGGACTTTGCCTGTGGCTTTATTCTGCAGCAAAAAAAGAGACAATAAATGAAATAGTTTTAATAAAATCAAACAAGCTTGCGTTTCACTTGGTATCTGCCTGGATTCAAAGGCAATGTAAAGCACCCTATATCTGAATGTACTATAGACTATTCAGGATGGAATGTGATTTATTAGGCTGCAATAAGCAGTTCTTCAAACTTGTATGAAGACAACATTGTTGGTGCTCTCAAAAGAGCAAGTATCTGTCCCATAACTAGCACTGTAACTTGCTTCTGCAACTTAAACTACAAAATGGAACAGAGGTGTCTTTTCTCTTTAATTAATGTTTGAACAGAAGGATAGGCTGGCTGGCAGGGCCTGTTCTTGTCCCAGTTCAACTGAAGTATCTTATTAGCAGGTACTGTTGGAGAGTTCAGTAACTAGAAAGGACACTGAGATATTTTTCTAACTTTCTGAAGAAATGTTCTAAAAATAAGAACGTATTCACTGTCTTTCTGCGTATTTCATTTCTAATGCATCAAAGAGCTGGGAGTTCATATCTGCATCTGCTGGCTTCAAAGGCAAAGTTTTGGTACAGGACACAGGTGATGAACAGAATTAAGAACTGGTTTCTCCTTGAAAGACTGTGTAGCCCACCAGTCCACTTTTCAACTAAGATTAATTCCCCCCATACTTTTTAACACATTGCTTGTTGTGGGAATACTTGTTCCAAAAGCAGATGGAACAGAACAACCTCATTAGCTGACCACCATGAGACATCAGATAAATCTTTTCTACCTTTGTCTGTGCTGATCAATATAGCAAAAGTTCCTCTGGATAGAATTTTGTCATGAAAGAGTCTTTGTTTTGAGTACCCAGAGAGCTGAGCAAATCTGTAACTATGTGTAGGTGTTTGAGGAAAGCACAGTTTGAGTGTCTGACAGACTGTCTCACTGTGATGCAATGAGTTGCAATTGGCTTATCTTTATATTGATTGAGGCATCTTGCTCAAAATGTCAAGGGCCAATTTTTCCCTGGGGTTTATCGTTACCATTCCCACTCCCTTATACAAAGGCTCCCATTTGCACTGTCTTCTAATCAGATTGCTCTATCCCTGTGGTCCCTGAACAGCTTTCATGCTGAAGTCTATGCTACAAGCAATGGAAAAGCACCCATTGAAAGTATGATCCCAGTACTGTGATGCTCTATTCCAAACAGATAAACAGCTTACCAAGGCATAGACATACATTCACTCAGAAGATGCTTCTGGTGCATACAGATGTAATCACAGAATTGCCTAGATTGGAGAAGAACCTTTAAGATCATCAATTCCAATCATTAACCCAACACTGACAAATCCCCAACTAAACCATGTCCCCAAGCACTGTGTCTACATGACTCTTAAATACCTCCGGGGATGGGGACTCCACCACTGCCCTGGGCAACCCCTTCCAATGCCCAAGAACCCTTTCAGCAACGAAATTCTTCCTCACATCCAATCTGCACTTCCCTTGGTGCAACTTGAGGTCATTTCCTCTTGTCCTGTCACTTGTTACTTGGTTGAACAGACTGACACCTACCTCTCTACACCCTCCTTTCAGGTAGTTGTAGAGAGCCAGAAGGTCTCCCCTGAGCCTCCTTTCCTCCAGGCTAAACAACCCCAGTTCCCTCAGCTGCTCCACATGTGCTCCAGACCTTTCACCAGCTTCATTGCCCTTCTCTGGACATGCTCCAGCACTCATCAGAATTTGTTTGCAGTTGTCCCTTTACTGGAATTTATCACCTCCTTTGGCCTATGAGCAGAAGGGATTTTCTAAGTCTTCCTTGTCTGATTCAGTGCAAACTTCACCAGCTTAATTTAAACTGTTGTGAGAGATGATTTGAGTTAAGTGGCGATATTTGCATGGCTGAAGTTTCTGCAACCATTTGCTGATCAAATGTCTGCCTGCATCTAAACTGAGTGATGCTTAAGAAGATGAGTTATGCTGATCACAACCTCTTCTAAGACACTCTGAGTTTAAATAAGAAGGTTAGCCATTAAACCAACCTGAAAATGTATTTATCCTGCAAGAAGCTCAAGCTTTAACTCTCTTTTCATCTATTCATCTTAAATACAGCATTCCCTTCCAGAATGTTAAAAGATTGCTTTCTTGAATGTAGTCTGGGTGAGAGCAAAATGTTACGTAAGAAATAGACTGAGAGGAGAAAGGGAATATTTTTATTCCATATGATCTCTTTAAAATAAAAAGGATTTTTTAAAAAGAGACTGTTTGAGGAAGTTTGGAGACATTTGGTGCTTCAGGCACTATAAGTAGAGAAAGAATAATTATATGTAATTGAAAACATTTTTTCCTATCTCTAAAGACATTTCTGCACATTATTATTGAGGTATTGAAATTAAAACCTCTCTAAAGAGCTTATAGAGAAGTGTTCAGCCCAGCTGAGTTTCTGTTATAATAGTTAAACCAAGAATTGTCAAAAATAGGAGCATGTAGTTAGAGAAATTCTTCCAGTGTTGAGCATCCAGTAGCTTCCATGGAAGAAAATGGAAGCAGGCACTTGCTCATAAATTTGAAAATCACTTATGTGTATGTCCGAGTTGGGAGCAAGCTTTGTATAAAAATGTCATGCTTTTTAGAGTCTTGATCTAACTGATGAAGTCCTGTTCTTGCTTCTTATTTTATGGATGTCTCCACAAACTGTCTCAAACTTTTCCCAGCAAAGACCTCCTCAAAGACATGATCTATATTGGTCTTACATAATCACTAGTAACCCATGTAAATGTGTGCATAAAGTCCAACTGAAGCATTACAAAACCTATCTGTATTGGGAATGTGAATGTACATGACAGAAGGAAACCAACACAATAACATATTGCTGGCTGTTGGTTCTAACACCCTTCACACACAATGATTTAGTGAGAAGAGCTGTTTTGTAAGACTGTGTCACTATCGATCTGGCCACACTGTGGAAAAGCAAGTAACCAATCCTAAAGGGTCTACAGCAGAGTCATTTATCACCTTTAAAGCAAGTAAATGTCATGACAAGAGGTATAGAACTTCCCAGTAAATTAAAATAACAAACATGCATCTCAGTATACAATGTACTGAAAACCCCATGAGAGGGAGGAATCATTTTCATCAGTGCTGACAGTGCTTGGAAAGATAGACAAGGAAAACTTTGAAACTTTGATTTTAGCCATTTTTCTCCAATGTTATTGATTGATCACACAAGCAAAGGCCAAGAGTCTCTGTGCTTTAACAAAACACAAAAATATTAATCTGTGTTGGCTGAACACTAGCCTTATCAGATGTTAATCGAAGTTCTGTCTACTTCAAGCCCAAAATTTAAGGTCATATGACTTGCAGTCTTTGGAAAATTAAGATAGGTAGAAAAAGCAGTTCAGTTCCATGGAAACAGAGAAATCTACATATTTTGTTTCATCCTATTATAGAATGAAATGAAAAATTTTCAAAACATTTCTCTCGCCTTCTGTGTTTTTCTGAGACTCTACATATGCAGTAGTCCCAGAGATTTGGGCAGATATCTGTGTGTGGACAATTCATGTTCCCCCAGGTTCAGTAAGTGCTCTGCAAACAAGACTACGTAGGCTATCCTCCTTCCTTGGCAAGGTGGAGGGGAAGTTGAGGCTGCTTAGCCATCACTCAGCCAAGTTCCTCAAGCCTTCAGTATGCCGTATGTGGCACAGTGATCAGAGGTCCTGCATTGTGGGAGGATGGCTGCTGTTGAACAGAAATCCTAACAACACTGTCAGTGGCACTAGTACATCTCTCTGAAGCATTTCTGTTTCAAAAGGTACATGTGTCACGGGCATTTTTGGGTTTTGACTTGATGAAGAATTATGCTGTAGCTTATATTTTTCTCTCTTATATGTCTTAGTAGTACCGAATGATAAAAAATGGAAACTAGAAGTAGCAGCCTGTACTTGCCTGTGCCTTCCATATGCTGAAGAATTTACAATTGCTTCTGATCCTGTGTTTAAAAAGAGAAAGTTTAGAGGATGATCTGTGCAGCTCCAGAATGCAAATTTGGCTAAGTGCAGATACATCTCTGAAGTGTCTTTGCAAGGATGAAGTCAATGTTGGTTAGGAAAACCAGAGAGAGACTGATAATCACCTCTCTTAAGGACCTCATTTATTCTAGTGCCATAACATATTCCTGTCACTCATTTGTCATAGCTGTTGCCAGCTTCTAAAGCGAAGTGTTATACAACTGTTTGTTATTGGATGCAACTTTCTTTCATGAAGGAGGAGCTTCTGTAAAACAGACAAAACTCTTGAAGGCAAAATGTAGGCCTGTGGAGTAACAACCACTGTGTCTTCAGTGAAACCAGCATTGGACATAGGTTTCACCCGAGGACAGTTCTGCCAGCTCTTTAGGTATGGGTCAGTCTGTCTTTCTCTGTGTAAGACTCTATCTGCAACGTGTAATAGTGTCATGCTCTCTTCTGTATGAAATACCCATCAGTGTTACAACTGTACAAATTGGGTCAAACTGCTTTTATGTTCTTTACCGTGCCTGCTTCATACTCCCTTGGCAGTCAACGTAAAATGCCTGTTTGTAATGGTCTGGCTATAGTGTCATAAAAAGAGTTGTTTCGAGTTGTATGTTAAAATGAATTGTCAGTGGTTAATTCATTTCTTATGATGATTAAACTGCTGGTGATGCTGAAACCGAGACTGAAAGGTGTGATATTGAAAAGTGGCATATCCTTCACTCTCTGTTAATGACCCAAATCCTGATTTGATATCACACTGGATTTAGGAAATGCTTAGCGGAAGTTTCAGACAACATATCACTAAATCACAGAATTGTTGAGGATGAAAGGGGCCTCTAGAGGTCATGTGGTCCAAGCCCACTGCTCAAGTAGGGCCACTGAGAGCCAGTTGCTAGGGGCTGTGTCCAGACTGGCTTATGAATGTCTCTAAAGAGGGAGATTACACCACATCTCTGGGCAACCTGTGCCAGTGCTCGGTCACCCTCACAGTGAAAAAGTGTCTCCTATTGTTCAGGGGAAACCTCCTGTGTTTCATTTTGTGCCTCTTGGCCTGTCACCATGCCTCACTGTAAAGAGCCTGTCTCTGTCTCTTTGCACCCTCCCTTCATGTATTTATACACATTGTTAAGATCCCCTGAGTCTTCTCTTTTCCAGGCTGAACAGTCGCAGTTTTCTTAGCCTTTCTTCATAGGAGACGTGTTCTGGTCTCCCTTAATCCTTAATCTCCCTTAATAACAAGGGAAGTGGCCCTTCCCTCCAGTATGTCCGTCTCTCTCTTCTTCTGAGGAGCCCAGAACTGGACCCAGCTCTCCAGGTGTGGCCTCACCAGTGCTAAGTCAAGAGGAAGGATCACCTCCCTTAGTCTGTTGGCAATACTTTGCCTAATGCAGCAGGATACTATTTGCCACCTTTGCAGCAAGGGCACATTGTTGGCTTGTGTTGAACCTTGTGTCCACCAGGACCCCAAGTCCTTTTCTGCAAAGCTGCGTCTGAAAGAAGAAAAAGGCCCCCTGTATTTGAATTCTGTTTGTCTGTTGCTCTCTTTTGTTGCTTTGATGTGAGGCTGTCAGGTATAATTTCTGGGGTCTTCTTTTGATTAGTAAAGAAAATTGTTTCTTCTTTTAGTTATTACATGAGCTACCCTGAAAGAAAATGCCCATTTCAAAGGCCAGCACTTCATCTGTTCTATGGAAGGAGATAGCATAAGATTTACTTGGTGGATAAACTTAGGTGCTTTAGCTTCTCCATTTTTACCTTGTGTTCATTGGATCACAGCATGTTCTTCTGCAGTGAACAAAGACCTGGCCTTAGTCTTCGCCTCTCTCTCAATGGTGACCTTAAAGGCAAAAAGGCCTCTTTGTAGTCATTGGCCTGCATACCCACAGTCCTTCTGGAATTATATGTTTTTCTTTAGTAATTGCCATGGCGAAAGTTAATAGCAGCACTTTATGTAATGGTTATATACTAAAGATATTGAAATTTTAAACATTCTTTATCATAATTGGTTTCAGAAATGGTTCAGGTTGCCTTATAAGTAAAGAACATAACCTGCCTTAAAATTAAAAATGAAAACTCTATGAGAGCAATTGTACATTTTGATTTTTCTATGTCACGGTGTGTGGTCTGTTAGCATACGCCTTCCTATTGAGTCGGGATGGTGAAAGATCTATAAAACACTATAAAACAAAAATTATAACCAAGTCAAAAAGCTCTTCTTCAGAGTAGCTACCTTATATTTTGAAATGCTTCAGGAGAGGCAAGGTCTTACCAGGGCAAGAACACAATGTGAATAAATGTTGAGAAATCCTCATGTCATTTGCTAGCTCAAGGAAGTCTTTAAGAACAAAACCAAAATGTTGAGCAGCTGCATAGCAGCCGTACTGTTTGATATCATCAGCCCTCACCTAGTTTCTCTTAGTAATGCTTCTGCTGTTGACAAAAAAACCCTGTTGTCTCTGTCTCCTATTACTCTGGTGGCTCTGGGAAAAAAACCCAACACTGTAGCTCAGGGAATCACCTCAGTTCAAAGGTGGAGTCCAATCTCAGACAGGATGTGGGGAATGACAAATTTCTCTTTCAACTTTGGTAAAAAAAGCTGTAAATAATGCTTATGGAGTGCTGAGGAGATGTCTGAATTTGGTTTATTTTTAGTGCAAGTGCCACAGGACTACATAGTGGCTAGGTAGAACTAGGGAAATTAGTAGAAACTGGTTTTGGTTGAACACCAAAAAAGGTGGCTACCATGGACATCTGATGAGCTGAAGACAGGGAAATGCATATAGGATGGATATGGGAGACAGTGCAGAGGAAATGGAAAAAACCCCAAACCACTGGACTTAAGGTCATAGATAAGGCACTGGTTTGAGGCTACAGGGGTTTCCGTGCATGTTCAGCTATAATATGTGCAGGAGATCAGAAGAGCTTGACATGCAGAAAGATGATATATTCTTAGTGGGGGTTGAGAGATCAAGTACACACAAAGAAAATGCTTAATTCTGAGTGAAAATAAACTGATGAAGTGCTACTCATAACTTGACATAGTCCTGTGTGGTTTTGCATGTGAAAGGGTCTATTTTAATCCAATTTACCAATGTTATTTGTGTCAAAGGTAACTGCTTTATTTATGTCAGTGAAGCATTTATAGAACCAGCTGCTTGGATTATGTTTTAATGCTAAGTGGGAACTATGAAGACATTACTACTTACAGACTCAAGGTTTAATGTCTTTTAAGGTCAATACAAGTTGCAGTGACCTTAGCTGTTCTCAAGATTGGGTCTTTACCCATTAGAATTGAACAATCAGCATATTTGCTTAAATTCTGCCTCTTATACCAGATCATACTTAAAGGTTGTTCCAATGAGACATTCCTGTGAAAACTTACCATTCCTAAAGGAATGAATTGGATAAAAGATAAAAGAGACTGGCTGAGTCACATCCTTTCATAGAATGTCCTTTTCTAAAATTTGCAGAAAGAGAAAGGAGAGAGTGGAAATAAAATAATTGTCCTAAGGGACATACTAAAAATGTTAAAATATAGTCACTCCTGATGTAAGCACAGTAGATGAATGGTGGCTTGTTGCCAATATTCTATTCACTCTGGGATTAAATCAGAGCAAGTATGAAGTTATTCTACTATGAGCATACAGTCAGAATCTATCCCTTTTAATTTTTTTTTTTTTCATAATTTAAGTGTGCAATAAAATATAGTTCAAACTAAACGCTTCTACTTCCCTATCCTTTGCAAGACTACAGATGTGTCAGGCAGGGTTCTAAGTGTCTAATTTGTTTGCTGGATCATTAATAGAGAGGCTGACAAAGTAGATGCACTAGACTGCCTATGAAGCGTCATCCAAGTTTCTAGGGTGACCCTGCGCTACCTGACGTACATACTGCTCTTGTCCTGGGCCACAGGAGTTGTGCAAATTCCCTGTTTTATCTATGTGTTACTATTTTATTTAAAGTCCAAGTGACCTCAGAGTTGTTTTACTCTTTTGTGTGGGAATGATATACCTTGCAAGTGAGATTTTTTAAAGTTCTGAAGACCTGTATTACTAATTGTTCAAGTTATGATTGTTAAAATATTAAAATGAATTCTTATGGCTCAGAGGACAACCAGAGCATCATATCAGCCAGGGCAAATTTCTGCTCCTGATAGCTAATTGTTTAAGACTGAAAATGTGAGTAGTTCGACCAGTGCTGCCTCTTTCCTAGTTAGAATTTTCTGTTCAGTACAGGATTTTAAATAGTTTCATTCATACTGAAAAGCTTATATCCTGAAGAGTTAAAGTATTCTTTGCTCCTTGCAACATATTTACTTGTACTTTAAGATTGAATCAAAATGAGAAGAACTTGGCCTAAAAATGCTGCACTGTGGTTTTGAAGGTTCCACAGAGTATAACCCACAAATAACCCATGGATGTCCACTTTGGAACAGTGGACATCCACACCTTCTTGCGATCCCTACCATTTTATTCTAGTATCCAAAATTGAGGTGAGTTCCACTATTCAGTATTTGGTTTTATTTTTGAACAGTATTTGCCTAAAGAATTTTGAAGTTATGACAGTGAAAAGAAAGGAGAAAAAACACAATAATGCATAGCCCTGAAGTAAATCTAGTTATCTTTAGCTTATTCCTGGAGATTCTTTTCAGCAAGTTTTCTGGGATCCTGTGTTCTGGGAAGTATTTACCTTTTCAACTCTATGTAATTTAATTATTGTTAAAAAAAAATTCAAACCTTTTAGGAAGTTTGTAGGATCGAACTCAGGCTCTGTGTATGTGTGGAGAGAAAAGATAATAGGGGATAGAATGGGCCCAATTTTCATTAACTGCAAAGAAAGAAGCCTCAGGGTAGAAATAAGGTCAATTTACGTTTTCTTTAAGTTCCCTTTAAGCTGTCAGAGTGGAGTAAAATGATGGTGGTGAGCAGCACGAAGCTGACTTACAGAGTAAATGAGGCCATGGCACCAGGAGGTTCGACCTTATAAGAGGACACTCTTAGCTAACAGAAGCCAAGTGCTTGGCTACCCAGATAAATGTATGTGTGGGCTAAGCTTTGGCAAATCAGTTTTAATATTGGTTGAAATTAGTTTCTTTTAGAAACAGGAAAGAAGCCATACAGCATACATATATAGACCTTGAAGGAATGTGAAATAAGAATTATGCTGTCCCAGTGTATTACCAGAAAGACTTTATATGAAATTGCATGAGAGTCAGACTAGGACAGCTTTAAAGAAAATTAAAACTTTTGGGGGGGCTGGTGGGAGAAGCTGTACAAACTTCATGCTCCTAGCATTACACATCACTTTATAAGAATCTTTGCTAACGTCCTCGTGGATTGAGGTACTGCCTACAGCAGTAGGCAACTGTCTCACAGTGTTGTTATTTGTCTGTAGCTATAGAAATAGCACACACCACAGGAGAAAAGATATTGTGTGCAGTAAAGAAGAATTCAGCTCAGCTTGTCATAGAGTTTGGAAATGTGCTGCACAGAATGTCCATCTTATATACCACCTTGTGTTTATTTCATATAGATGAATGGTATTTGATTGATCACTGATGCTTGTGCCAGCCAAATAATGATCAAAGAGGTATTGAAATTGACTTTGAGTAAGAGCTTTTGGCTGATTTTCATTAGACCTGGTAACTTTTCTGTCTTGTTCAGCATAAATACTAGAGCAATAGATTTCTTATCTTTCTCTGAAAAAGAGGATAATACAAATAATACAAATAAAACCAGAATTTTAAGTTATTTTAATAATGTTAATCTGCTGCTCATATTCGTACTCTTTGCTATGAAACATTCACCTCAGAAATTACGCACTACCTCAGAATGTTGTGCTATAGCCATATTGTATATTTGTGTGGACTTCTTAAGCTTCCTGTAAAATAATGTTGTTTTGTATGAATGAGCAGTACAACTGCTCATCTGATGTAATGACAAAAGAGGCACCTGCAGTGTTACAATATGACCTGTAATGGATATCGAGGGTTCTTAGCACTAACAGTGTCTATGGGACTTCAAATTCAGCTTAAACTATTTGAGAACAGATATTAATCTAAAGTTTTAGTCATTTGTATCTATAAGCCAGGCTATTATTTTCTGTGGTTTGCTCTACTGGTGCCATCAGAAAACTCGATCCTATTGAAATCAGCGGGAGTTTGCAATTAACTTGGACAGAGCCAGAGGACAGGCAGCACACTGAATCTTTTCAGTTCTGATTTTCCCTGAGTTTCCAAATCTGTTTGATCACGAGATGTTTCAGTATGTCCTCTTGTATTTCATCTGCTTTCCATTTATCTTTATCTGTAAAATCTTTGAATCCTTTGAACACTGTTCTTGGTGTGGATATCAACTGAGCAAGCAAATGGTTCATCCCCTATGTAGCCTATTTGTTTCTGGAAAGTCCCAGCCTGCGAGGCTTTCCCTGGCCTACTATAATGCCTTATTAGTAACAGCCCATCACATATAATAAAGAAATATTGAATGTTTCTTAAACCTGTGTGAGGTAGAGGTACTGTGATTCATTAATCTAGGTCCTCTCTGACTGTAACATGGATTTATCTGAGCACAGTACAAACTATAATTGGCTGGCTTGTTTAATGTAACAATGTTCATTTTTCATTTGCTTGGAATATAACACACACACAGATTTGCTCACTGGTCAAAGTCATCTTTGTCTCAATCAGTTTGAAGACTAAGACAGAGTCAAAGTTCTGTCACAGATGTATTGTTAAAGATCTGTCTCAGTTCTTCTGAAAAAAAGTGAGCTGTCAAAGCAAAAAAACCAGCGAAGAAATACAGCTGGCTGCTGTCAGCTTCTGGTACGGTATCAGTGGGCTTTGTCTCACAAGATGATTAAAGGCTATTGGGTAATGATGTAGTGATGAGCTTAAGAAGAAAGCAGGATAAATACTTTTGGCAGCTGATCAATAGTACTGACTGGAAGATACTAAGTGAGCTGCATGGAGCAAGCACATCATGAATAACTGGCACATCATCATATACAAATTTGTCTCTGCAATTTAAAAATCATGAGTAACTAAAGATGCCTTTGCTTTGACATGAAATTAGAGTACTTTTGACCTATTTATCTATTTTGACTTAATTTATCTGTTGATGTTGCAGGACAACTGACAAACTTTAATCTCAGTCTGAAAAAGACTTTGCTAGAAACACATTCAAAAGCTAAAACATGCCGATGGTATGAAACAGGAGAAAGTGTCACACTTCCCTTCCAACTCTTCTCTTGGTAAAGACCAAAGCTGGCCAGAAGTTTTGATAATGTTTTTGATAATTCCTTCAATTGGGAATCTGAACTGGGAAGTAACCAAGAAAACCTGCTTAAGAGAGTCCCTATACAATACTCTTTAAACATAGCACACCTCTGAACCAGTCTCCAAGAACGAGCTGTGTGTAAGCCACTTGTTGGATTTAGGGTGAATACACCTACTTACTAGAAATTGAGATCACCTCTACATTAATTGCTTATATGGTAATATCAAATATAAAGAAGACAAGTGAAGACTCTTGCTGTTTGCACAGCATGATGTCTGTTTGTTATGTCTGTGCTCCTTAATGGAAAGCTATAATTGCAGCCATTTTCTGTTAAGTGTTTTACATAAAGCCCTCATGCTGACTTTTTAAGACTTGCACAGTGTATTTGCCAACAGACAGCATGAGCAAATGTTAACTATAATATGCTTTTTTTCCAGGGAACAATATTTAAATTATTGATGAGTTAAAAGGCAAAGGTACTGTACAGGAGATCAAATTTAAACACAAGACTAACAATATCTAGGAAATTACTTTCATGTCCTTCTAGATGGGATGGATACTACTAGTGCATTTGTGCATTTTAAAATCTTTGAATATTGAAAGAACAGCTTATTGATACTTGGTAGTGGTGAGAAATCTGAACTTTCATATGCTTATCTCACTTGTTAGAGCCTTTTGTTGGTTTCAGATCAAGACACATAATGTCTGCAACATTTGCCCTGTGTTTGTGTTAATATGTCTAATGTCTATGAAGAAATTTAATCTTCCTACTGTTGGGGATCTTGATGTGATATATCATGACTTTGTAAGCATAATTTTTTAGATTATACCTTCTCCCTGAATCAAATAAGAAATTTCTCCGTGTTTTATTAGAAATACTCACACAACCATTTGCTAGGAGTCTCTACGTTTATCCCTACTCTTGGAGTTACCTGATAACAGTAAAACTTTGTCATCTCTAACAAGGGATGAAGTATACATTTTCTTTATAAAGGAGAGGACTACTGAAAATGAGGAATCTTGTATCCAGTTCTAACCTCCTGAGGAATGTGTGCCCCTATGGCCTCAAACCTTGTTGTTAATTGCCCATACATACTTTGATCCTCTTCTCCCTTGTTCTGTCCTAGTGTGGTCTGTCCCCTACCCCTGTCTCCTTCTTCTAGTCCCATCCTCTTTGCTTACATAATTCAGACTCCATTCATTAAACTTCCCATGCTAGATTAATTCTCATAGTCCAATCACTTAACATTTTCCTCTTGGAGAACTTCTGAGGTTAATTCCCATCACCCTGTTTTCAGCTCACTTCTTCAGCTCATTGTAGTCTGCTTCTCCACTTTTGTTCCTCATCCTATCTTTTGAAATTTCTTTGATCTCATAGTTTCTTGCAAGGACTCCCAGAGCTGTTCTTTCTACCTGACCTCTCATTTGTTCTCAATCTGAATATGGTCAAACAGCCCTGCATCCCTCCTCTGAAGCCTGATGCTGGGCTGTTTGACCATATAGTCCAGGATCAATATTCTTTCTGCTTCTGTTTCTCATGTCTTCTGTTTCCCTGTTATTTCTGTTCTCCCTTTTTCCCCAGGTCTGTTTTCAGGCAGTCCTCCTGACCTGTTCCTTCCCCATTTCCCTCCTTCCCTGTTCTTTTACATCACTGAAAAGGGAAAGGGTTGTATGTTAGAACAAAAAGACCTCAGGGTGGTGAAGATAGAGGAAGCGGAAGAGAGAGAAGAAGGATTCAAGATGGACCAACACTGGACTCAGTGTTTGACTTCAGATACCAACTGTGTATATCCTGAGCATGTTTACTGCACTGTTACTATTTACTAAATGGTCTGAACTAAAACTCCTTTACTTCTGGAATCTGGAGGTTCTTATAGGACAAATCACTGATGAAGCTCAGGATCAGCCAGGCAGAAATTATGGCAGTGTGTGTTGGTTTAGGTGGGAGATCTGTTCTGCAGCTTTTCTGGGAACAAAGGAGGTGACTGCTGTGATTCTTCCCAAAGATGTTCTTTGTGTTTGTTTCCATGTTCTTTGTGTGTGTAGATCCTGTGTTTTCTTAAAGGAACCGTAACTATAATGCTTGGAGGATGGAGAGCTAAACAGCAAGGGCATAGTGGTGAAAAATGGGACAGAAATGTCCAGAGCTGCTGGGAACGTACTGGAAGTGCCTACAGGTTGTGACAGATGTTAAGGGAAAAATGAGAAACAGAGGCCTGGAAATTGACTCTTCCTTTGGGTTTTCACAATGAAGCTCATGGCTGCAGGCTAATCATTACTAATGTCTACATCTTTCCAGAACAGTACTGCCCATGGGCAGCTGCTGCTTCTTCTCTTCCTTTGGGGTTGCTTCCTCTGTGCATTTTCCTCTGCTCCTTACAGTTCCAACTTACTCCAACCTTTCCTTTGTCCTTGCAATCTGTGGGAGTGTTGAGTGGTTTGGGATGAAATCCAGGATGGAAAGAATAAGAGTAGGATCTCTGAGGTCATGGAACTGTTTACCCATAAAAAGGAGGGAATGCCTGTCACGAGAGCATGAGAAGTCATCATAGAGGAAAATGCGATAGGGAATAGTACTGCACTACCATCAGGATAAATTAGATTAGGGCCAGTAATGACAATTATTTCAGATATTAATTTTCTTTCCCATATTAGAAGGATGGATGCCAGTAATATCATCAATAGATGTTGCTCACCAGAGAGGCAAGATGCAGCTTGCCAGCTGGGAACTTCTATCTCTCTCCCAGGTTGATGTGGCACACAGCACAGAGTTTTGTGTGCTTATGTTGACACAGAGGACTTCTCATCTCACACAGGTGCTGAGAGTTTGCTTCTCCTATTCAGTCACTATTGATGAGGCCCACAAAATTCCAAGGAACTATCAGGAATTTGGTTGATTGCTGGGTGCCATTACCCCCAAAGCTTTCCCCCTAATCAACTCAAGTATCACTACACAATTGCTTTCTGTCCACACTGCTGGAATAGTGCACTCCTAAGAGCCATAACATGAGGTGATGGAGCAGCAGCAGCAGCTCTGCCTCAGTTTGTTGTTTCCTTTATGATACAGTGATGCACTTGGCTTGTTCTTAAGAGACATTCAGAAGCAGGGAAAGGAAATTTTTTACATCTCCACTGCTAAAGGGATTATTAACTGAATAGTCTCTGGTATTGTTTATTTGATCATACAGCAGCCAGTGATGTTTCTCTTTTGGCTGATGATCTTTGAATGAGCCTAGTGGGAAAGAAAAAAGTATTCTCCAAAGCAAACACTTAAATGGCTCAAAGAACTGCCAACTGCCAAGTCTCTCTATATTGATTATAGACAGTTCCAAAACTCTTGGGGAAAAAAAAAAAAAAGAAAAAAAAAGAAAAAAGAAAAGAAAAAAAAGAAAAAATAAAGAAAAAAATGTGTAATGTGATAGGCTCCAATTGGTTCTCAAACTTGGAATTGAATCAGGGACATCAAAAGCTGAAAAGCACTTATTACTGCTATTTGAGCTAAAAGGCTGTTGTTTAGTAGTGGGAAATGTATTATTTCACTTTCTCTACAGCCCTTGTGCAGAGGGAATATTATAAAAAAAAGTCTGTGCTTTTTAAAAGAAAGTATTGGTATCCAAGGTGCTATACGTAGTGGAGGGAAAAGGTATTTACTTGTTTTATTTCAGTGCTATTAACATTGTTTCATATTTTATTCAAAGACTGCCCAAACCTCTTCATAACAGAGAACAGCAGGTTACCTGATTTGAAAGGAGGGATAAGAAGTGTCTTTGCCAAGTTTTGTCTGCTTTCTTATGAGGTGAAAGGAAGTTGTGACTTGCCTCAAGGAAAGGAGGTAATTCTTGGGCAAGAAGTCTAATCATGAGAAAGTGTAAAGCAGCTGTCCCATTCTCAGATGCAGTCTGGACATAATTTGCATAAGGAACTTGGACACCTGATAATTACCTCTTGAAAATACATATCTAAAAACCCTGCTAGTGCTGCATGTTGCTATCTGTGGAATTGAGCTGTAGTTATGTTCCCCTAAAGAAAAGAGAGTTTTAAATGCCAAAACTGACCGAAGGGAGTTACAGTTTCCTCCCTCTTCTCCTCATGCCCTTCCACTTCCACTAACAAACATTTGTCCTTTTCCAATAAGTTCTATTCATGATGTATGTACCTTCTCCTTGCAGTTACACAGCAGGTGCCTGGCTTGAATCCTGGCTTCTACCCAAAATTTTCTTTGGTGTATTTGTTTGATATGTTGGCAAATCTTAAGAGAGCAACATGAAGAATTTTATTCTCCACTGCACAGGAACAGAAAGATTCTATTTCAGTCCTCTTTGATAGTCTCCAGTGGTCTGTGCATGAAAGATCAAATGGGCAAATTGAAAGATTTCTTCTTTACGAAACCAGTAGCCCAAATCAATGTAGGATCTATGGAAGCTCAGACCTTTGCTCATTGCCACTGGTGTTCTCTGCGTTCCTTATGTTGTCTGTGTGTCCTGTTGTATGTGACCATACAGTAGAATGGGAATGATCTTTGAAGGATTGCCACCTGTGTGAAGAGCAAGTCCTTTCATAGTTACCAGATTGCACATTTTAGTTACGTGGGGAGTAATAGTCTTTGAAGCTGAATCAAAATTAGGAGTTTACTACAAGGACAGTATTTCTTTAATTATATTTAATTTGCTTTTCTGATTTAAACACTATGGTTTTCATAAACCTCCAGGGCTGGTATACTCACTGGAGACTGAATTCTCTGTTAACTCAGTCATTTTTATGGCCAGAAGATAGGACTGAGAAAAAAAAAAAGCAGCAAATGACAATGTTATTAAGTACTTGTTCTGTGAGAGCACCTAGGAAAAGTGTTCTCAAATTCAGAAAACCAGAATCATAAGTGATGTCATGACACCATATATTAGGAGAAGATAGCTCTTCCCTCAACATTGCAGGGTTTTCAAGCTAGTCAAAATCACAGTGGTAGACTAATGCAGAAACTGCTGGGAATGATCTTATATACTTGCCCAGTTCTTGTATTTCCCTCTGGATGTTCAAAGTTGGCCAGTGTTGGAGACAGTATATTGGGTTCAGGCTTGGAACAAATCTGAAGTGGCTCTTCTTGCACTCTTTTCTTCTGGACAATTATTATGCTAAGTTCCCTTTGGCCTTTAAGTCTCTGAGTCCTACAGTGCTGACGCACATGTCAACCCTAGTGAAGAGAGCAATTCTATCAACTGTCATGTTACTGTGTGGATGTTTATGAATAAGAGCTTGTATATAGAAGGTGAAGAAGAGCTGAAGCCAGCTGAGTAAGATGTCAGAGAGACAGTCAGCAAGAAATGACAGTTTGCAATGTGAGACAGATAAAAATGTCAATTAACAATCCAAATGTAAATGGGGTTTTTTACCTCATGACGGAGATTGAAGGCAGGTGTCCACAACTTCGGTAGAGTTTGCAGATATGGCAGCAGAAGGTGGTAACCTGCTATAGAATATCAAGCGCACAGTAGAGATGATGATCAAGAGATATGAACATATGAAGACTGAACTGCTTTAAGTAGAAATTTTTCCATGAATTGAAAAAGATGGAATAGATGAAAGGATATATTTTGCAGATCTATTTAATGTCTCTTTAAACTATAAAATAGTGTTCTGCAACTGTGCAGAAACTTTTGTAGGGGAGTTTTTTAAGAAGAGAAATGATCCAGGAGGTTGTACACTGAAGAAGTTAGCATTATGGTTGGAAAAGCAGTAATGACAAAAATGAGGCATAGAATTTGGAGGTAAAAAAGTTGGTGATTCTTTTAAGCTTCTGGACTCAAAAATTGATGTCTGACAGTTTACAGGCTTCACTCCTGCCTCTTTCAAACCAGCAGAATTCTTAAGATCCTGTCCTCTGTTAATAATCCATCAGAGCAACATGAAATTTAGGCAGAGTCCAGCCCTGGAATGATGAGCTGATGCTGTGAATCAGCCCTGTGGTGGTATTACTAATGGCAGAGTGAAAGCACTTCATCCATTTCCCCCAATCCTGAGTCTCAGGCTGGCTCCTTGTAAGGCTTGCTTCCCTCATTCCTGTGTCTGGCGATTTGGACATCACCTGTAGTGTGGGAGACTGACTTTTTTTTTTCTCACTCTTCCCACATTTTTCCTGATTCATATAACCAGTGGGAGCAGTAGCTAAATCCATTCCTTTGTTTGGCCTGCCTGGAGATAAATCTTCCCATGACAGTGGTAAACACACATACTTTTTAATAGATGCATAACTCCATAACTTCTATTGTTTTGTAAGAGCCACTTAGTTTTTAAGGATGGCAAGCACAAGCAAGAAGAGACCTGAGGCTGGGAGGACGTCTTAAATGTGTGAGAGTACATTACACTTTGATTTAGGGGAAAGCTTCAGGAAATACTATCCCAACCATATAATGAATTTCCTTCATTATCTCCCTTGCTGCTTTTTGTCTGATCAGGATGTCAGCTTCCCCATGAGATCGCAGCACTGTCACCTAGACTAATAGTGCCCTGGGTTCTTTGTTGTTTAAAATGACTTGCTTGTTCATTTTTCTGCTTCTTTTCAGAGTGGCCCTGATTGTTTTTATTTGTTTTAAATTCATGTCTTTGAATAGGTATGAATCACTTCTGCTTCTATGATGCTCAAGTTGTTCATTTAGGAAAATCATTTGTTTCCCTCCTTAGTTGACTTGTTTTGTTAACATGAATAATTCATTTAATCTTAGGACCTGCTGATCTGCAGGATGCTATCAAAACTGAAAGGTTAGTCTCTTAGATATTAATGATCTAATTGGCCCTTTTAATGTTGCATTTTAGATAGTGCAAGTGATTATTCAGTTTGATTAGCAGTACAGGGATCTGCTTCATTACCACAGGGACCACCTTGATTTTCCCTAAGGGGGTCAAGGAGGGGCAAAGCAAGCAGAAGAAAGTGACAAGAAAAACTTAAAAGAAATACACAACATTCAGATGGGATTCTCCTGCCTGAATTAAATTAATTTCTGAATAAGATTTTTTTGTAACCAGTGGCAATTAAAACCAATGACTCAGTGCTTGCCTTGATGTTCAGTAAAATATGGTAATTCAACTGTAACCCACTTGGATGGTAACTGGAAGAAAGTAGAGTAGGAGATGAGAAAATACAGCAATATTTTGCTGCTTCTGGCACAGAAAGGCTAGAAAGCACAGAGTTGTGGTTGCTTTGGAACTAGAAGTTAGAAGAGTTGCTGAAAAACTTGCCTAAGTGAAATGTCATGAAATGACGCCACATGTGGCGAGTAAAAGACAAAGTCCAGCAGGAAAATGATATAAAGGAGGAGTGAAAAGAAGTTGATTTTTAAAGTAGCTGCTCAGCTTGTGAAACAAGAACCCACCATAGATTACATCCAGTTCTTTCTTCATGCTTTGTGCAATACCTAATACCAACAGGTGTTTTACAGCTCAGTCAAGGGGAACGAATCCTGAAATCAGCTTATTTTGTGGGATTGCAAGATCTGGGCATTTTGAGTGTAGGTAGACTCAGAGTTAACAAATTGGAAGAATACTTTATAGCAGGTTACAGGGAAGTGATAAGATAACAGGGCTATATTTTTAAAACTTTAAAAATATTGAACATATTTGATAGGAACAAGTCAAATAGTTATTATGTTTATGTGTCCTGTTTATTTCTGATTTTTTCCTGTACAGATTTCACACCAGTGTCCATTACAAGATAGTTACATTAACATTACTGGGAACTCTATGGAAGTTTTTGGACATGTGAATTTAAAACCTGCCTTCTGCAGTTGCTTAGGGCTAAGAAATTCCACTTCATGTATCACATCAGGAAAGTGAAAACTCGAGTACCTCTCTGACTGTTTAGAGACATTTGAGCTGGTAACTCTTAGTACCACTTAGTTGAAATCCAGCATGGTTCAAACAAGTTTAATATTCTTCAAGCTGGTGTTTGATGAAAGGGAATTAGAATACACATCTTCACCACCTTTAAATGTGACTCTAGCCTGTCTCTGTAACAGTCAATAGAAATGGGAGCATGTCCATTGATTTTACTA
>NW_010307091.1:55870-73042 GCF_000700745.2 Antrostomus carolinensis | reverse complement strand
CTGAACTTAGCTAAACCTGAGAGTAAAGAGGCATTGGCAAAATGCCGCCTCCCTCCTCCTGCTTCTGGAAGAAGAGGAAAAACTTGTCTGTAACCAGACAAAATCATAATAAAAATAGCATCAAGCCAAGTTGTGATTTTTGCAGACATTTTTAGAAAGACAAGATGATAAGCTCTCTGTCATGATGCTGTCAATGTGGAATGCAAATCTAAATTCAATGCCTGTTATGGCAGGACAGTGTGACCTGACAAACCATTAGGCTGATATTCAATTTGCGATGAGGTACAGATGAGGAAAAAAAAAGAAACACTATTTCAGGTAGGAATCCAACCAGTATGTTTCAGTTAGCATCCTGAAGGCCTACAAAACCACCTCTAAGTTGGTGAAAAATGGCCTATCAGTTTACTAATGCTATTAATCATAGTTGTGTTAAATATAACATGACCCAAAAAGAAAACTTTCCACTGCCAATGTCATCAAGTGGTGTAACTTCCTCTGGATGTACTTTTTAAAGTGTAATGAAAAGAAATTGGAATTTCAGCTCCTTCTTCTGCACCTATTTGCTCATGCAGATCACCCCTTGATGGGATTTCTGGTGAGGGAAAGGCAGCCTGTGTTTCCATTTTTGCAGCAGGGAAACCGTGCTCAGCTGTGGGGTCTTCATGCTCTTTTTCTACCCGCTCTCTAATGAACTGCTGCTGCCCAGTGCATCACTGGAACAGTAGCATAGTGTGGGTACAAGGTAGACACTGCAGGCAAAAAATACCAAGGGGAGACACAGGAAAAGATATATGTGTCTTTTTTCAGGTAGAACATGCCAATGGCCTTAATGGTTTGTTCATTCTTCACACTGACCAGGGTAACTACAGAAATTGGTTTGGGATGGGGGGATAAGTTGCTAAGAGCACCAAATTAAAAAATAAAGGCAAACATAATTAAAGTGTCCTGAGGACTGATGGATGTGAGAAAGAAAAGAAAAGGTGTTTTGTGTTTGGTTTTTTTTTTTCCTCATTCCTTTATAAATATTAGAAGATGCCTTTACAGATTTGTTCAGTTGGCTAAACATTAGGCTATATAATCTAGTAAAACTAGTTCTGGTACTACTGGGGTTCTCTGGTGTCTACCAATAACAGTGTAGCTGCTAAGATGAAATGCAAGTTGAAATGGAACAATTTGAAATGGAAACAGTTTGGGCTTTTGGGGTTTTTTTTTGTGTTTGTTTGTTTGTTTTTCAGTTTTTTATTTTAAGCTTTACTTTATGGTGATTTCAAATGTTTCTCTTCATTCATAGTAGTGATTCCAAAGTTAAACATTAGTGATCAAGTGATTCGGAGAGAGCAGAAGTATTTGCTTTCTCCACCAGAGTAGTTGTTCAGACTGGGAGGGAGTCAGTGCACTATGGTACGGTGTGATACCAAACATAATGAAGAGCTGTGCAAGGTATAGCACTGATTCAGATTTAACGTATTAAAACAGCTGTCCATTGCTTACCTTTCTTCATCCTCATCTCTCCTATCACAAAATCTTTTTATTCTCTCCACAGAGAAAAACAGAGAGGACTCTTTACAGGTGGAGGGAACAGCAAGCAATTTTTATGCTGTTTGCCATCTCATAGGGATTCTGCTTGGAGAAGGTGGCTTGAGGTTCTGCTGGAGGCTGTCACAGTATAAACATTGCTGAGCATAACTAGTAAGGTTGCACATGGTGAAGCTCCAAAAGGCCTTGGCCTCAGGCTTTAAATGTACTAAGGAGCCAAGAATGAACCACGTGCATGAAAAATTACTGCATCCCCAGGCATTCTCCCAGTGATTGTGTCCTTGACTTGGGCAGCAGTACTCACTGTGCCGGTGCTCTGTATGTCCTGCTAAGCAGGGAACATAATGAGTTGATAATGCTGCACTTTTGTCCAGAAGTGTTCCTACCACTTGAACACTTCTGCATTATCTGCAGTGTTTTTCACGTAGCCATCTACCAAAATAAATTCAAATCTTGCCTCCTTAGCTGAAACAAGTTCCAGATACTTTGGTCTCTTCGTTCTCAGACCCATCATCATGACAGGTCTTCATTAGCAGAGGGATTAGACTTGTATTATTGTCTGCAGTAAGTGACTGGATGGTTATTGAGATTTCTATTATATTGTTTAGAAGTCAACAGTCTCTGCTGGTGTCAACAGGTACAGGACCACAAATGTCCCCTTATAGCAGCCACGCTAGGACTAAATATCTTAAAAGCAAGGCAGTGCTTAGTGGTTCCCATATTCACAAAGGTTTATATGTTAGTGAGCTCTGAAAGTGGATTGTTTAGAAAAGAACAGCAAAATTGTGTCTCTCCTTCTGAAAGACAAGTGAGAAAGTTCCATTCGATCTATTTATGCAGTCATTGTACTTTATCAAAACTAATTTTTAATTAATTTCATTGGGAATTCTACTTCTATAGGCTATAACTCATGGGGAAAGGCACGTAGGAGGCACATGTTTGAAGTAATAAAATCAGACGTATGATGATGATTCTGAGACTTTACCTATGAATTAATGACCAAAGAGGAGAAGACTGCTCATGATGGAGGAGAGATGAACAGCCCAGTTTCTTGCACTACAGAATGCATTGATTTTTGTACCCACTTCCCTTTAACACCTAATGATCCAACCTGAGTTGTGAGCCATGTGTTTGTGTACCATACAGGCAAGTGAGGGGTGCAAGGTCATTTTGCCAACACTCCCTGCACTGTTCCATTGCAGGGTAATAAGCCAGGGGCTACTTATTTTCAGATGGGTGAGTGTAGGAGTTTGTCCCTCTGCTCGCCAGAACTGAATTGAAAGCACCTCTTAGGAATGTACACTGAAATGTGTGACTAAACATTTGCAGAACTGAGACTTTCCTGACTTCTCTCTTCCCAAAGTACAGAAGTTCTTTCCTTAAGTTGGAGTCACCCTTTAAGAACTTTTTCATCTTGCTATTCAGCCAGCTGCTCCACGGCTTCTCTAGCTGCTGCTTCAGGTCAAGTGGCGATGTGAGAGGACAGCCTGTCATTACCTTGGTGAACACTGCTCTTCCTCCTGCCTTGGAACTCTCCTTCTGTTGTGCTTCTGCCTGAGGAATTTGTCTTTGCCTTTTAGTAGGTAGGAAGAAATAGATATTTTTACAGAGAGTGTGGGATTTGGAAACTCAGGTGCAGACTTTGGAAAACAGCTTGCTAGCTCCTGGGATTTTTAGACCTGGAACTGGCAGGTCTTCTTCCCAGTGGCCTTAGGAAGCTGTGGAGAAAGGACAACTTGGAGGCAAGACTATTAGACTTACTAGAGCTATCTGACATTGCAAGGTGAGGTGCCGAGGTGCTACATGATCAGTTTTGTGTGCTTAGTGATAATATTTCTCCCGTGGCTTGTGCAATGATTAGGCTTTTACTGGCGAGCTGTGGAAGAATCCCATTTTGTAGCAGTCAGACCTCTCTCTCTCTCCTCTTGGTGCAGTTGTTTTTTGTGTGGATGCTGTGGTACCTGGCTGCCTCCTCACAACACTTCAACAGTGAGATCCGGGTGGTGTCAGGCTCAAGGTGTCCTCAGAAGAAGACTGGTGGGATTGGGTCCCCTTGGCAAGGTGGGCATTGTCCTTTCCCACCCTTGACTAGTTCATAATCTTGATTTGAGGCCTCTGAAGGTTCACTTTGCCTCAGGGTTTCTGGGACTTCAGCCAGAGCTGCTGGTTTTGGAGCAATTCATTAGCTATAGAGTGGCAACATTTATTAGGCTTGCAATATGAGTGGGGTCTGAATCCATCTATCCATCTGCTTATTGGGCCACCCATCATACTTGTTAAGTGTTATCAGTTGAACTGCAAGAGGGAACTTCTGCTCCAGACAACTGTCTTCTGTATAAAATTGCTGGGAAATTAATGATGCAGGTTCCTGTAAACAATATTAATAACACATATGCAAGTGATCCAAAATTTTAATAAAACCCCTATATTTTTCTCAGTCAGTAATTTGAGGAATGAGTGGAAGCTGGGCCTACATAAAAGGCTTGATTAGACGATGTTAGCAGCCTTCTAGAACTATCTGATACAAATAAAATAATAATGTAAATAAATTATTATGTAAATAAAATAATAATGTAAACAAACATTATAAAAATAATAAATAAATAAACAGGAAGCAAGCCTTTCTATTGCTACTAGTTCTACTAGTGCTACTTCTTATGTGGATAAATGTGAGGAAAAAGCTGTAAATGGTTCCAAATGCAACCCCAGCTGCTTCATTAACACTTCTGGGACACATGAAAGCACAGTGCTTCAGGAAAAGATGCTGAGAGGGAATCTGATCCTTGCAGAAGAAAATGTAAGGAGTGCATGCAAAATAAGGAACAGTCATCAACTTTCTACTTTGGGCAGGTTCCTCAGAGGAAAGTGACATGTTTACTGATCAGGCCAAGTCTTTGCTGGCTCCCAAAGCAATTCAAAGAATCTGAAAGTCCAAAACATTTGCCTGCCTAATTAAGATAGCATAATTATGTCAGTGGATATATTCTGATTTGCTGTAGCTGAGAGTCAGGCCCTGTGTGTTGTCTTGCATGCCATAACCAGGCTTTAGCTTCCTTTATGGAAGCAGAGAGATGGTGACACAGGAGGAATGCACAGCCAGGGTGCAGCTGTGCTCTTCCTGTTGTCACCTCAGTAAACCCTTTCAATGCAATGACAGGCCATTTTCCCTGGAGAATTTAATTGTCTTTAATTGATTTATTACTTATACAAAAATCAGATTCCGTTATATGAATACTGCTCTATTTTAAATTGAGACATCACCTCGTATGTGCTTATTTTTAAATGATCTTTCTTTTGCACTCATTTCACACAACTCCTCTACCCTACATGCCAGCCAAAGAATGTACATTTAATATTAAAATAAAGTTTTACAGAAAACAAGTGGCCATATATTGAAGCTTGACCCAAATCTCTCTTTGGTAGTTAGTACAGAGGTAGCATGGGAGCCTTCAGGACTTCTACACTTCATCATGCACTTCATCATCCAGTTTCAGGATTCTCCTATATAATAAATAGGACCTAATAATAATTTTTTAAAAGGGTGGGGAGGGAAGTAAATTGACCTTTTACAAAAGTATTATCAAATCAACTCAATCTCTACTCCTGTTCTCTATTTCATATTTCATGTTTCGTCATTTATGATTCACAGCTACTGAAGTGGAAAAATAATTCTAGCAGCACCTTTCTGATCCGTTGCTCCTCTGTAGAGCTAAAAATTAAATAAGTGACAGTACTTTCACTTTATAATTACACAAATGACAGCTAAGAGGTGACATCTCCAGGCACATGGACTGAATTGGTGGTAGAACTTAGAAAAGATCCCACAACATCTAATTCTGAGGTTACTGGCCTAGACTGAATCATGTTGTTTCACAGCCTGGTTTGTCATGGCTGTGAAGTGTTGTTAGCTGATTGGAGTGTAAATTACAGGGTTTCATTATTTTAATTTTTCCTTTGCCTTACTGCAGCACCTAAAAACAAAATCCTGAGTAAGCATCTATTATACTAGGAACTGGATAAGTCATTAATAGAAAAACAGTTTTTACTTAGAACTTGCAAGTCAACTGTTTCTTACCCTGTATCAGGTGATTTGCTCTTTCATAAAGAATATGGAGTAAAAAAGCTGTGAAATTTTTGTCTTGTTTTGCATATTAGGCCAAAACTCAGCTTCACAGAACAGCTGTTCTCAAGGCTCTCTACAGCTGTGATGCACTTTATGGGGAAGCAAATTCTTGTAAAACCTACCTTAATTTTCCCTCCACAGCAGTTGAAAACCTGGCCTCCAGGATGGCAGCATTTTGCAGGTAGTTCTGTCACGTAATTTAAAAGCCATGTAAGATTAAAAAATAAAAAACATAACCAAACTTTATTAATTTACTATTACATTCTGCATCATTGAAGAGTATAAACACATCTTGAAAATACTAATGCATGCATGAAATTAGTATTTCTATAATCCAAACTGTCTGATCTAGGGACTTAGTCCACTGGCAGAGCTGATGTACCCATCCAGTGGGTTTCTACTAAATGTTTGCCAGTTTGTCCTGTTCATTTAGGTGAAACCCTAGCCCTCTGCAATACTATATTATTTATTCTGGTTTTGTAAGGTAGCTTTGGATGGTTTGCCTCGGTGAAAAAAAAATTAAAAAGCCTACTTTTACAATTCTTCAGTCTTGGCTTCATAATTTAGCAGAAAAACTGTATGAAAACATTACATTTCTCTCCTTAGTGAGCTGATGCCTCAGGGAGCAAGACAGGTCAGCTATCCAGGGCAATGTTGAAGCTATTGCTGTAGAGCTAACTAAATTGTTGGCAGCCCTTTTGCTTTCATTCATAACCCTTGTTTCTGTAGTATTTTTAGCTCATCTAATTTCTGTATTTAGATGTTTTTGTGAAAATGGAGATTTAATGTGATAAACCTTAGAAACTGTACCGTCATCTGCCTGATATAAATCGGTCGCTAGGGAGTATCAAATCTGTTACTGACCTTCAGTCTAATTGTAGCTGTCAGGCTTCCGATCCATGGGAAGTGCTTGGAGGAGGATTTTAACTCTATTATGTTTTTTTCTTTCTGTGCTCAGTTTTGTAATTTCTTGGAGCTCTACAAAAATGCTATGAATGTGAAAATGAGGACCTGATTTTGGTTTTGGATATTAAGGGAGCCAATAGTGATGTTTTTTTCTCTGTGATGTCTTAAATCTGTGGTGACTAGGCTTTTTGAGCAAGCAAAAGCCTTATATACTCTTAAAGAGGCACCTGAAGGCCAAACAGTGCACCTTTGGAAAGTGGGCAGAGTGTGACCTGCTGGTTAGGCTGCAAAGTTTTGTCTGTCAACATCTATACACAGAGAGTGGGTGACCTCCTCCCACCATTTCCTGTCTCTGAGGATGTCATAAAACATTCGGATTAACAACCTCCAAGTCTGAAACTTGTGCAAGATGAAGGGTGTCGGCGATACTTTCTGCACTCAGCCACCATCTCCTTTTCAGTCTGTAGTACATCTGTTTGAAAGACAGCTGGACACGGCTTAAGGAAATCCCTAAGTAAATGGAGCCAATGGATAATTACCATAATTACCAATTCACTTCTGCTATAATGTGACATGTATTTGCAACCAGTAGATCTTGTTATATCTTTTTTTTCCCTGACACTGATCTCCATTCAAAAATCTCCTCTATGGATAGGGAGCTTAGACCATGGTAGCATCATTTTTTCATGTTCCAATTGAGATTTTACAACTTTCTCTAGTTTTCTGGACTTCTTAATTGCTAATCACTTATTTTTCTACCAGCTGCACAGCTATTGTTGAACCTTTGGAAATATTAACACTAATGATACTTTACACTTTTAAATTTAAAAACTCAAGTGCATAAAAACCACTTAGACTATACTTTAGCTATTCAACTGCTTTTCAACTGTCTCTAAGACAGCAACTTGCAAAAAGATTGAGAAAAAAACCCCAAACCTACTTACATCTGGTTCTGTTCCCAGATCTTTCAAGTAAGAGTAAGGTTTCCAGGAAGATGCTTTACTGCAAATTACATAAGAAGTCCTTCATGTCGTGCTGTCTACTTCTAATTCTGCTGCTTGCATCTTGCTTTCTCTTTGCCTGACTCCATACTTGTGTATTGCCACTGTGAAATAGAAATTTGGTTTATTTGCCTCAGACTTTCCCAGATCACACTGAATTCTGCACAAGCTAGGGAAATGACAAGAAGGATAAATTCGACCCAGGAATAAAATTATGATCTGATTCTTCTCACTTTTTTTCCCCTAATTTTAGGTATGGTTCAAAGTCTTTCACTTCACAGATGCAAAGGTTCCTGCTCCTTATTGATACTATGGTAAGAGTTAATTTGTTAATGCACTGAGTTAGCAAACCTTTATTTTGGTTGGATTTGAGTGTCCAGCATGCAGCACTCCTCAGACCCCTGCATGCATGTTCTGCAGTGATCACAGAACAAGGCAGCAAGGGGAGACTCAGAGAGGAAGAAGCTTCGACTGTTTTCCCAGGCTGGTCACAGGGCTGTCACAAACACAGCGAGACAGGAGGCAGTTGGGTTTGTGGGGGCAGGAGATAAGTGGTGGCTGTCCCAGATGAGGGAGGTGTGGAATGCGTGGGTTGTGCAGAATATTTTGAGGGACACACTAATAAAAGCAACAGTACGGAGCTAGGCAAAGATGGTGCTCTGAGATGGCAGAAAATGGTGGAGCTGTGTGGCTGTGATCCACGTGACTGTTTTCACTTATCTTAACTCTAGCTGTTTTCAAGGATAAAGGATATAATTTCTCTCTGTGTCAGATCTCAGTTTAAAAATTAAAGGTGATGATTGATTTTTCCATGCAGTCAGGGCTATAATGTGTCAGATTAATACGGAATTGATCAGAACTAGAAAATATCAGTTCAAAGCTAGCATTAGCTGCTAATAAATGTAAGCAATTTAGAAATGTATTACACTGACAATGAGGGAGGCTGGCTGTATGGTGGGAGACAAAGGACATAAATTGAAATGAGAGGTTAGAGATGTATAGAAGGCAAAACTTTCAGTATAAGGACAGAGGCTGTGCACTCTCCCTCCTTGGTGATTTTCAAGACCCAACTGGATAAAGCGCTAAGTAACCTGGTCTGACCTCATGGCTGACCCTACTTTGAGGAAGAGGTTGGAGTAGATGACCTGCTGAGGTCCCTCCCCCTTACCTCTTCAGCATCTCAAAGGACATTGGATAATCTGACAGCTAGAGTATTCTTTCTGCCCTTTTTTGCTCTCTTGTTACATGATCAATGCCATATGGTCTAGGGACAGACAAATCTACTGAACTTACAAGGTGTGTACCAAAACCTTCATGAATCTCACTGCCACAGAGACTTTTCATATGAATTGAAAAAGACAAGGAGTAGTTCACAGGTAAGGGAAGACAGTCATCTCTGAGGATTATCCAGGAGCCTCCATGTCAACATGGAGCACGATTCTGCTTCCAGTCCCTTGCATATGAGTTAGGATGGTGGATGATGGAGGAAATGACCACATATAAATGAAATAATTATTGAAACTACTGGGAGCTCTATGCAGTGTGGTGACAAGAAGAAGCCACGTGTAAAACTGACAAGCAGCTAAATTCCCTGGGTTGGGTACAAGCAGCAAAGAAATAGAATACTGGACTTTCAAAGACTTTTAAGAGTAAAGAACCAGACTATTTTTGCACCACATAGTACAGAGACATCAGAAATGCTTTTGAATGACCAAATAATAGTAATAAAAGCACTGTGGCTGTACTGATGTAGCTTTGCAGTTTTCAGTGAACAAAGGGTCATCTCTGCACAACAAGGTATTGTGCAGTGTTCATACCCCAGTTTCTTTGGAGATGGCTTAGAGGTCTCTCACATAATGTTGTGTTGTTCTGTAAAAACGTGCTCTTAGGAAAAAGACTGGCACCTTGAGAAACACATTTATTCAAAATTTGTTGCCAACATGTCTTTTAAAATCAAGAGGCTCAAGAGGTCCAGCTGCTGTATAACATGGAGTAACGGGCTTTCACATGATGTTCAGACTATTGTCAATTTATCCTTATGTTTGGTCTACTCAGACCCTATCTGAGTAGAATACTTAGAGAATACAGTTTGTTGTGTAGATGGCAGTCCTTCAGAAGAAGGACTGTATTTTCTCCAGGTGACCAATGTAATGGGGCCTCCATCCCAGCTGGCCATAGTAAATAATAATAGTAGTAGCAGTGGTAATAATAATAATAATACCTCCTGGTGCCATTGGATATTCACCTAGTCTGTTTTCCTTCATATATTTTGGTTTTACCCTAACTCACCACAGATTTAAGGATCAATCAGCAAAGTTTTCAGGTTCCTAAACAGCAGTCAGGTGCAGAGGTCTCACTTGCATTCACTGGGAGCAAGGTTCCTAATTATCTGTATGGCCTTCGAAGTCTGTGATCCTTCTTGACTGCTCTGTGCAAGTAGTGACTGTACCATTCGGACATTTATTCTAAGACACTTTTGCACTCTCTTTGGAACTGAAATGGAAGAAATTAAGGTGCAGGATATATACTTTGAGCAACTGTAATACTCCTAGGGGACTGCGTCCTTGTGTCACAAGGGGTGTTCTCAGCATGTGGGAGTCAGCAGGGGCAAGACAGAAGATGAAACTCTTTGCCTCTCCCCCAGTAACAAGACAACCAGTCTTTCTGGTGTAACTGATGCTTGATTGATCCAACATATACAGTAGTTACTAGTGATGCTATGAAAATCTTACAGTACTTGGGGACTGCTGAAATAGAAGTCCTGCAGCTCAGCTTGTTCCTGCCAGGATTTTGCCCACAAGTGGGTAATGGAAGGAAGATCTTCATCCTTTTTTACTGTTGTAGTAGTTTAGAGGGAAAAAAAGGCTGGCTGTTTATTCAGAATGCTGGAAAAAGAGTTATGGTGGCTGTCGGGGAGGATAAGTTCTTCTCTGTCTCAATAGCTTCCAAATCTAATTGGTGGCAATTCAGTAGCATGGCTTATGGCACACAGGAAAAAAGATAATAATAACAATTGTGATAGTAATAAAACTGATCCTCAGATGTAGACAGTGGGAGTGCAAGCAGATTTTAAACCACTTCTAAGGACTGTTGATTTATATGCTGCAATGCAGTTGTATGAAGAATGCAGAGCAGAATAAAGAATGCAGAGCAGATGGGCCAGTGGCCCAAAACAAGTGTGCATTTGTTCAACTGCTTCATCCAAAATTGCACTTGAATTGAGCCTTCATGTAACCTGTTCAAATGAATACAAGTGGCAAAGGCAGGACTGTGGCATCTAGTGAACTTGCTAGAAGGAACATAGGGAACACTGTATTTATTTTCTCATCATTTCTTTCCTCTGACTGGCTTTCTGTGCCACCATCTGAAGCCCATTGATTTCAGGGTCTTGGGTTTAAAAATTTTCTGTTGTCTGTGTGATCTCATGTTATTAAAAAAAAAGAGGCAGGGTGATTCTGAGTGTATGGGTGGGCACCACAGGCAATACACAGATTCAGGGTAGAAAGCTGATTAAAAAATGTGCTATTCAATTGCCTGGAGATCTCTGCTTCGATTATCAGGGAAAGCTACTGTCTGAAAAGTCCTCTTAGCACGTTCCTGCTGTTGTCACCTTCCTGGAGGCGAGAAACAGCATGTAGTACCAGCATTTTAGCCATTAATGCAATTTAGAGCAGATATTTGTGATGGGAAAATCCTCCATGACAGAAATTCCTTCCTATAACATTTCCAACAGAAAAGAACCATGAGGAGACCATCTACTGGCATACCTGAACTGGGTAAGTCTAAGATAGTCAAGATGAAAAAACAAAGAAGACCAGCTCTAGAAAAGTTCTGAATAAGCAGCTGTGAAAAAACCAACCAACCAACACCAAAATCCACGTAATGTCAGAGTATTTGAAGGCTGTAGTAGGCTGGCCTGAGCGGGCAGCCAAACTCCCATCCAGCCACTCAATCACTACCCCTGACCCTCAGCAAGTCAAGGGGCAGAAAATAGGAGTGAGAAAGCTTATAGGTCAAGGTAAAGACAGGAAGATAGATAATTTACCCATTACTGTTGGAAAAATAGACTCAACTTGGAGGATTTAACTTAATTCACTGATGATTAAAATAAATATTTAATTACTGATTTGGATAGCAGAAAGTGAAAAGACAAACATTAAAACACATAGGGAAAACACCTTTCCTCCACCCTTTCCCAGGCTCAGCTTCACTCCAGGCTCCTCTCCTTCCCCCTTGTTACTGCTGCAGATTACACTCAGTCCTTTCAGGCAGGCCACAAGCCATGGAAGGACTGTTGGTTACAGTCAGTACATTGCAATTTTTCTCTGCTGTTTCTTTCTTCTCACACTTTCCCCCCATTTCCAGTGTAGGCTCTGCACAGGACACAGTTCTTTCAGGAATATCCATTTTTACAGGTCATCTGTGGGCTGCATGGCAATACCTGCTCCTCCATGGAGCACCTTATTTTCTGACCTTGCCGTTCCCTCTGCTGTTTCTCACTCTTTTTTTCCCTCTTCCTCTGCCTGTCTGGAATTTTCTGCCCTTTCTTAAATATGTTTTCACAGAGGTGCCACCAGCTTCAGTAATGGGCTCAGCTGTGTCCTGTGATGGGTCCATTGGGTCTGCCTAGAAATGGCTACGCCTAGCATGGGGACGCCTCCTGGTCTCTTCTTAAAGAAGCCACCCCTACAGCTACCCTGCTGCCAGCACCTGGCCACCTACAACCAATACACAGGCAAAAACAAATAACAAAATCAAAAGGGTCTCAAAAGTCATAGAATTGCCTGGTTGGAAAAGACCTCTGAGATCATTGAGTCCAACCATACCTGTCCACTACTAAACCATAGCTTAGAGCACCCCATCTAGCCATCTTTTAAACACCTCCAGGGATGGTGACTCAACCACATCTCTAGGCAGCCCATTCCAGTGCCTGAGAACCCTTTCAGTGAAGAAGTATTTCCTGACATCCAATCTGTACCTCCCCTGGCCTACTTTAAGGCCATTGCCTCTTGTTCTGTCACTAGTTACCTGGGAGAAAAGACACACACCTGTCTCATTACAACCTCCTTTCAGGTAGTTGTAGACAGCAATTAGGTCCAGTGCCTGGATAGCTACTTGTCAGGCTTCTTTGTGGTAGTGTGAGGTTCATAGTGAAAAGTCACATCACTTGAACTTCTCACAGTAGTAAACAGTATGTAGTTACGTTTGTAACTTTGGGCCCTGGGTTATTCTGTGTGTTCTCTTAGCCAAGGCAGTAGAATGCTAAAACCAAAAATCTTAAATGTAGAGCATATTGTTAATCATTGTTTTATGTTCTCCCTTTGCAGTATAAACTTCTAACATACATCTGTTCTGTTGCCCCAAGACAGAATTTATTTGTGATATAAAAAATTACATTCAACTATGGAAAATGCAGGAAGCTCCATCCTCAAGCTGGTTGTTAGCTACAGAGGCTGCATTTGGCCTTTTGTTCTTCAGGATTTGGTGGAAGAGTGCATGGGGAGAAGGGAAAGATCAGTTGTCATGTATCAGTCTATGTTGCCAGAGTGTTTGGCAGAATATTTAGCTAAGAAATATTCACCATCTGTTTAGCTTTGGAAGGAAGGTGGAGAAAAATAATCTCCTGATGGTTTTGTCCTTGTAAATATTTTTAAATGCCCTTCAAACAGTCTTCACCCAACCATATACTAAGTGTCTAGCTGATAGCAGCTACCCAATAGTATCAAGGACAGATAGTGAGCACTTTGTGTCCTCTGAACTCTTGTAGGAGTTGGGATGCTCTATTATACTTGCCATATATACCCCTCTCAAGTGTCATTCTGGAACAGGGTTGATGCCTTTGTTGCACCCATTTGAACTGCTTTGCCAAATGGTCTTTTGGGCTCCAGTTGTCTATAAAAGAATGCTGTTACAGTTAGGAACAGTTTCTTCTAAGGGATTCAGTGTCTCTGAGTTTTGACTCTTCTTTTTCAAATTTTTTCTCCAATTCCAGTTCTAGATGTCAGGTTAAAATGCAGAATCTTTCTAATATCTTTCATAGTTATTTCTGTCTGGGTGAGTTAATTGAATATCCCAGATCTAACTGTTGCTAAAAATATGGCTAAATTCAGTCTTTCTTCCTTTTTAGGTGTTTTCCCCTTGATTACAGATAGAAATTAAATGCAGTTTACACCTTTTGCAGTTGTATTTAATTTGGGAAGTTTTAAACTGATACATCTGTCGTCTTCCATTTTACTGCTATTACTGCGTGGTGCTCAGCAATCAATCGGCTGTCAGCAGGAGAACTGCTTCAGTTTCTCTTTTTTCCCTTAGAGCTATGCAAAGCAACAAGAGCTTCTCTGTCAAACTTGGGCAGCTTGAGAATTCATCTCAGCTATATTTACCGGCAGATTAGCTAGTAGTAGTAGCATTGTGCAGAAGGCAATTCATTAGGAGTCTTTTTAATGAGAGGAGAAATCACACATTAGAGGTGCTCATTTCTCTTCTATGGATGACAAATGGATTTCTAAAAGTATCATCAGCTACAGGCTGAGCTCTTCAATACCTGAAGCTGGGTGAAATGAATCGCACACTTAGGAAATTTCTCTCTTCTCACCTTTGAGAAGCTGAACCCAAAAGGGCACAAGCTACAATTGCACAGCAGGTTGGGGAGCAGAATCTGAAGGGAGAAACAGTGAAAGTAGGAATGAAAAAAAAAAAGAAGAAATGAAAAGCCATAATGGGAACACAGGGAGAAAGAAAACAAATCAAAACTGAAGAAGATTTTGTGCTATATTTAGGAAAATAGAAAAAAGAGAAAAAATTGTAAGAACAGAATTGAATAGTTCATTTGTTCTAGAAACTTCTGAGCTGCAGTACTTACTTCCAAACTACAGCACTTGGAGGAAAAAAACCTTAGCCTATAGAGCCTTATAAGCCTGGATCTTAATTCTTAACTTGCAGAGTGGCTGCTTTACAAGAACTTGTTGTTTAATATGATTCAACCTAATGAGATTGCACTAAGTGTAACTTGAAGTAGAATTTGGTTTATTATTTCCCTAGTTATTGGCTAAGAAAATTGAATGTGGGGAAGAAATCACATCTATCATTATTCTTGTGACATATCACAAATTGCCAATTAGAAGTGTGACGGGAGAGTAAAACATGTTTCCTTTCATTCCCAGAAATGTCCATTCCACTTACATTCAGAGAGTTAAACAACACAAGGCAATTTCTTCATCTTGGTGGCACTGCATAGGATATAAATCAATATGGAATTTGGCTTTTACTAATCTTCGACTCCTGTCACAGGCTATAGCTAGTGTGCGTACACCCAGCATAGCTAAAAGTAGCTGGCTTGGTACAGACAGTTGTGGAGTTGTGACAGCATGAGTTCCACACAGCCTAACCACGTGAATATGTACTCATCAGCTCTGATTACTTTTGCAGTCTATGAGCTTTGTGCTGCTGCTATTGCACTGCTAATGATACTCCAAGCGAAACCTAATTCATGTGTGAGATGCAGTCACAGCAATGACAAGTCACCGCTGACACCTACTAAGGCAAGGCAGAAAAAGGATCTGTTTAAAAGAGCAGTGGAGAAACAAATGGTGATTTCACTTGTCCTGGTTTTGTCTGGGATAGAGCTAATTTTCTTCTTAGTAGCTAGAACAACACTGTGTTTGGGATTTAGTATGGGATTTGGTATGAGAAGCGTGTTGGTAATACACTGATGTTTTTAATCATTGCTAAGAAATCAAGGACTCTTCACCTTCTCACATTTTGCTAGTCTGCAGTTGCACAAGAAGGACTTGCACAACCTGGGTGGGAGCATAGCAAGAGCAATGGACCCAAACTGGACAATGGGATCTTCCATATCATATAACGTCATGTTTGGCATATAAATAAGGATTGGCTGGAAAGCTTTCTCTTGCTGTTTTGGGATCTCTCTCCTCCTCTGGGATGTCTAGCCGGGAATGAGCTGAGCCTTGGTTGGTGGGTGGTGAACAATTGTATTGTGCATCACTCGTTTCTATATTTTTTCAATTATTATTATTATTTCATTTTATCTCAATTAATACATTGTTTTTATCTCAACCTTTCAGTCTTCTTACCCCTCCAATTCTCTCTTTCATCTTTTGGGATAGGAGGAGGGTGAGCGAGCGGCTGCATGGTATTTAGTGGCCTGATGGGTTAAACCACGACACACTTCAAAGCCTCCCTTGTCAAGTTCATTAACATTATTGCTTCTAAGATGAATTGTACTCTTTAATCAACTAAAATCCAGAATGTTTGTATATTTTTACCTCCTTAGTGTAACATCTGACCCCTCACAGTCATGAACTCTTTATTTCCTCCTATATCTCTCTGTGAATTAGTTTAGTACTAGTATTCCTCTACTAAATATAGGAAAATGGAGCAGAGAGACTGTTTCTGAGGTCACATGAGGAAGAATATGTGATTTAGTTCAGCTTTCCCCAGAGAGTGACCCAGGACAGAAACCCACATTCGTGGGGGGTTTGTTAGAAATGTGAAAGAGAGCATGGAGTTTCTCAGCAAGAATGTAAATCAGAGAATATTTGTTTTTATCACCTGCACTTACGTAGGGTTAACCTGAGTGTCTTCGTCTTGGACAGTGTAAAAATAAACCTTAGTGACTCCAATCACCAGACAGTTTTTCTTCATTAAAAGAAAATTAAAAGAGTAGCCTGAGTTAAGAGTCCTTTTATCTAGACATCATTTTCCTTTATAGTGAGAAGCCATTTTTTCATTTCTTTTTTATGTGAACTACTAATGTAATTTAAAAGAGACATAGTGAGAAGCCATTTTTTCATTTCTTTTTTTATGTGAACTACTAATGTAACAGCTGTTTAACCAGGATTCTCCCCTTCTTTCCAATGGATGGTAGGACCCAGTTCCCACAGGTCCAAGGACATTCCATATTCCGGGCAATCTTTTCTGTACAATAATGGCGTATCTTAGTTCACCATAGAGCTCCCCTCTTCTCAAGACCTCTTGATAAGGTGTCTTCAGCCCTACAGAGACAAGGGCAGTAGTAGATAAGGTGATTGTCATCTTCGTATTCTCTCAGGACTATCCTGTTTGCCAAGTAGTCAGTTTACAGGTTGCAACATTAACACTGAAAATGTTAAAGTCCCTTTTTGTACATACCAGAAGACATACAGCTTGAAGTCTTCTCAGGTTCAGCCTTGGTTTACACCAGAAACACTGAGCCCGCTACCCCACAACAAAAATCTGTTCTTTCTCAAATGCCTGCAGAAGAGATCAGCAAAATGGAATCTGTACCTGTCAGTTCTTTCTTTCTACCCAGACTTAAATGACATCAAACCTGACCAATATTTTATGTTATAATGTGTCTGCACTGCTAGTCTTTAAAAGCTGTATTTTGGATTTTGGTCCACTACCTTAAGGGCTATAATCCTGTATCTCTTCCATTCACAGGTAAGAATGCACTTTCTAATTTCTAATCGAGCCTCTCCCCCACAAAAATAATTTGACTGTATATATCATTATCCAGAGAGAGATGAGCCTCACAGCTGAAGATGCATAAGAGGATTTCTTATACCCTTGAGTTTGTGAAATAAATTATGTTCAGTAAAATGATTT
>NW_010307091.1:47494-55838 GCF_000700745.2 Antrostomus carolinensis | reverse complement strand
GGAATTTGTTTAAAATTGTGCTCTCTTGCTTAAACCAATCTGTTTGCTGGAGTGCTGTTGTTATCCTTGTAGAAGAGATAGGGGCAGGAGAGCCTTGCTTGTCTGAAACAGTGTGACTGTGGTAGTTAGAGATCCCTTTACTGTATAGATTATTACAAGTTATTTTAGATCAGCAGCTGAGAACAAAGGTGAGGCTGACCAAGTTGAAGAGCATTCAAAGAGAGGGTACATACTTACATACTCCTAATGCTTCTAAATTTGTGCTGTGAAAAAAGCACTCTGCTCAAGGGAGGCCATCAGGTGTCTTTTTCCTTGTTTTTCAGAGCCAGCCTCATCAATTTTAAACCTTGTCACTGTAAAATTTCACGGAGTAAATCAGCACAACATCAACAGATTTATCCTCCTTTAAGCCTGCATGCTCTGTACGTTCTGGTGGGCTGCTTTTCTGAACAGATTTTACTTGTTCATGCCATGAAAACAGGAAGACTTGATTTTACATCCTTGTGGCACTGATTTCATTAGGTTTGCTGTAGATCTATGCTGAGGCAAGGAAAAGCACAACAGCCTCACCAAGCCTCATGAATGGGTTTGTCTGTGCACTCATCACCTTACATTTCCAAGTTCCTATCCAGAAAACCAGATGACTTGTGACCTGCTGACACTTGTTTCACTCTTCATCACTTTGTAATTTTCAGGCTCCAAGAGCAAATTGAAAGGAGCAAATTCTTTGCTGCATGGAGACTTGACTGAATGTGGCTGCCACAGGGACTGTCTGGAAGTCAAGTTACTGCTTCCTGACCCTGCCCTGATCCTGGTATTACCTCTTCTCTTTTTCAAGCTCATGATAAGAGAAGGCCACATTTGTAACCTGAATGAATGCTGATTTCTACTTGGCAACTTTCTGAAGGCATCTCTTGATTTCTAGAACTTACTGGGGTGAGAGCTTGTTTTTTGAAAAGCCTCTCCTGAGTACCTAAAAGTCTTGCTTAGTATGTCCAAGAGAGGCAGGCTGTGAAAACCAGACTTTGAGAGAAAGGTCAAGAAGAAAATTATTTTGGTCAAAATCTAACTGAAGTAGAAGACTTATTGTGTTTCCAAACTGGGCAAGAGAAACCAGTCAACAACCATCTACCATAGAATTTTCCCAAACATTGTTGTGTTCAGGCACACTGCCTCTGTGTCCATATTACACAGCTTTTCTGCTGTTTAAGTGATTTTCTAGCTATTAACAACTAAGTAGGAAACTGAGGAGCTCAGTATCAGGTTAAACCCTGAAAAACTATCATGCCTCTTCAAAGAAGCATCAAAAACCAGTTATGTGATTTCATCAATATTCCCAACCACTTCACCTCTTTAGTTTCAGTGCCCTTTTTGATTAATTTACCATATAATACACACTCTCTTCCTATTTTCTAGTTACGCACAGTCAGTTATTTTTCCAGTGTGTTCTTTACAGAGGATTGACACATTGGAACCTTTATGAGGGAAGTAGCTCTTGTTTCTTGAGTTATCCTCAGGGAATTTACATACCCATATAATGACAAGGAACAGCACGCTATTGTTCGCTGATAGAGATATTTTGAGTCTTTCATGGAGAAACAGTTCTGAAAGCAGATGAGGTTTTCATCTTTTGTTCCAGTTTCAGTAGATAAGCAAGGGAAAAATAGTTATCAATAGAGGTAAAGCTAGAGATTGGCAGGTCAAAAAGAGCCTCTAGGAGCCCAGAGTGAAGTTTGGATCATTTATAAGATTGTCAAGGCAGGTGTACGTCTGTGTGTGTGTGTGAGGAATTGAGTGGAAGAGTTTTGCAGAAGTTTGGCACTCAGGATTGACTTTTATATGAGGACAACAGGATTAAGAGACATCTTTGTTCAGCCCTTGAGTCCTGGTAGCTTCTTATGACCACAGGGCATTGTGCAGTATGTTATAGCTCAGTATTCCTGGGTTAGGGTTCCAGCTGGAAACAGTTATGAATATGAGGTGTGTCATGGCATTCCTTTGAGTCCAAAGGTGGGTTAAGCTATTGAGTTAAATGTGAGGGCAGTAGTAAAAGGCCTTTCTGTAGAATAGCCTGGAAAAACAGTCTTTAAGGCATAAGGATTGCTGTCATATCAGTTTCATGAAATCATAACACAGACCTTTCCACAAAAGTAGACCTGGACATAGTAGTCTGAGAAAAAAATTCACATGTATGTGCAGACAGCTTCATAGAGGCACACTCCATCTCATGGTTCAAAGCTGTAGGTGTGGAGCAAAGCAGGATGATGAGATGTGAATAGTGCTCACATTGCAACCAGCCAGTCTGCGTGTTTGTGAGTGAAGGTTGGGCTTTGAGTATAACTAGCAAGTCTGGTATTTAATACAACTAATTCCCTTAAAACTCTTTTTCAAATGATGAGAAAGGAAGAAACCTTTTTAAAAGCACTGGTGACTGCTTACTTTAACATGATCCTAACATCTCTAGCTTCCTAAAGTTCTGTTTATTTTTTGTGTAATTAATCTTTGGCAGCACTTCTTCAGAGTAAGCGTTGGAATAGCTGTGTAACATATGCATGTTTATTTTATTTAACTTTTTTGACATATGTGTTCATATTTAGTTATGTTAGTTATGAGTTAGTATCCACTCCCTCTGATGACAGGGAGTGGATTGAATCACTTTAAATTAGCACAGACTCCCAGAGTCCAGTGCCACTTTATTCTTGCTGAGGGTCTGTCCCTGAATTTTAGTACTATTTTCTCCAGTGTTAATCCATGCAATCTCATCTAATCCAGATCCCTTTTAGAACTTGAAACTGAAGCTGTCCTGCCATACATGATCTTGTTGTGCTGTTTGTAAAACAAGTTTTCTATGGAACTTTCCTGAGAATGAAATGGAGAAGCTCAGTGCAATGCAGGGAAAATAGAAATAAAGAAGAAAGTTGAGGCAGCAGCAGTTTTGGAGTAGCTTTTGTTTTGTTATTTTTTTCCTCCCGAGATCAACTTCGCTTTTTTACTTTAAAAGTAAATAAAAGGATTCTCTCCAGTTGAGAAGGTGTTAATTATCTTTTTCCATTAAATATTCCTTCCAAAACAAAGCTCCAATTTTTTAGGATGTCAAACACTGAGTATCAAACATTCCATGTAATGTCCATCTGTTCTGGAATCAGTGCTATGTTTTCTACTGTTAATATCTAATACTTGCTTATAGATACTGCATTGCTAGCTTTGTGACTTGTTTAATAATTTCTATACGTAAGCATGAGCATAATTTATTTGTGGGCAGTGGCTGATTTCATTACATTATCAATGGTGGGGAATTAATTGTTTTCTGCAGGATGTTATTAATCAGGTATACAGTGAAGGTGTTTTTCATCAGCTGTAAGTCTGGGGATATACTTTGGACAGCCTGAATTCTCTCTGAACAAGCTTCACCTCTATTGACTGGGCTGATTTTTTTTTCTATAAACTGAATAACTTATATAGGGTTATGAAATCTTCTAAAGCCATTTTTCAATATATGCTACTACAGCAATGGCTACTATCTGTGATCTGTAGCCTCTGGAGGCTTGAGGACAACTTCTACATTGTGACTATTATTTGTTTAAATTGTAGACTAATCCACTCCAACTTCAAGACCTTTTTCTGGAACCACTCAGCCAGTTTAGATTCCATCACTATGTATGTGTCACACATAAAAAGGTTTCCTTTTAAATGACTTTTAATTTGCTTGAGAGATCACTAGCTGCTCAATATAATGAGCTGCTCGTCTGCAGTCAGTTTCACTATCCTGGATAATTTTGTCTCAGTACTAAATGATCCTATCTCACTATTTACTCCAGGAGTGCTTAGTAATATGTTGAACATCACAGAGCAAAGCATGGGTGCCATTGACAACCTCCTTAATTTTGAAAATTGATCGTATATGTTTATCCTTTCTCTAAGATTATGATTATGGTTTAATAAACTCTTAATCTAGGGAGGACTACCTTACTTATCCCATGAAAACATAGTATCTTTAAGAGTACTTAGTGAGGGAACTTCTCAAAGCACTCTAGAAGTGCCTTATAAACCATACCAACCAAACCATCTTTATTTAGACATGTGCTGACTCCTTCATAGAACTCTAGTTATTTCTGATATAAATCTAGGAGGAAAACAATGACTGTGAGATGCTAGCCATATGGAAAAGCACAGTAACACACTGCACCTTGCTTTGAACCTGCAGATGTAAACTCTAAACATGAAAATCTCTACCTTAACTTCTTCATATCTGTGTTAGGTTTAGGTTGCAGCTGTATTTTGGCCCAATGACAAATCAGCTTTGAAGTTCTAGCCTGAATTTTCACTTTGGGCCCATTTTGGTAGTCAGGTTTGAGTCTTAGAGACTGGTAGTGACTCTCAAATGTATTCATTGTCAAGATGTTCCTTGGTCTAAACAAACAAGAGCAGAGAAGACATCAAAGGTGTTACCTGCATTATATTCTCAGGCATTACCTGCATTATTCCATCTCTGGGAATACAGACACAAAAAAAGCATGATCCATTGAAACAGTGGAAAAGCTGAGGGATCAGTAAGGAGGGAGGGAAAAAGAAAAATGCACTAGAGACTTGTTAGAGTTTGCATGAAGGATTCCTAAATAGGCAGCTGAGAATAGCGTGTTGTCTCTGCCAAAATAATGAAAATCAGTTTGCAAAATAAATGAATAACAAAGGGCAGCATCTGGGCAAAAGTGGCTCCATACACTTCTGATTTATTCCAAGGGGAAATATGACAAGACTATAGAACTGGACAAGAATATATTATAATTTTAAGTTTCTCCTCTAATGCTAATCAGCCTGCCCAGCTCTTGTTTCCCTGTACACTGCTCAACAGTTAACAAGATAAACTGATTTGTGGATAAAATTAATCATGAACCAGTTTAATTAACTGAAAGGGAAGGAGCCATTTACAGATGGACAACCATCTTGAAAAAGAGCTTGGTGCGTGATCTGAGAAACCAGTCCGTCCAGGACTTTACAGAGCTGTTTCCCAGAAAGATGGTTTGAAGAATAATGCACGTACATAGGACATCACTAGTCACTGGACAGCCTCTTGTCAGAAGTACCTAAAAGCTTCTAGACCTCTAAGAAGTGATGATCCTGCCTACCATGCTCCAGTGAGCTTCCTCTCAAGCCTCTCCTGCACCCCCACCAGTGCATCCATGCACAGAACATCGGACGCAATGAAAATCACCAATTTTAGTAATGTCTTCAAAGAAAATGAAAGTGTGTAACACAGCTCATTATCGGTGTAGTATAGATATCATTGCCTGTTGTTTGAGAGAATGAAACCTGCTTCCATATGGACAGTCACATTATCCTCTGTACCTTCTGTCTCGTGGAGAATGAGGCCTTATTCTCTAGCAGCTAAGAAGGACTGTCCTCTAGGTTCAGAGAGCAGGTGCCATAATCACTTGACTAATGCCCTGAGTTCTGTTGCCAGTGAAAAACTAAGTGGAATCAATAAAGGGTCCTTAGTTCTTTCTAATGTTATAAAGGGCTACAGGAAGATTATAAGGCATTACTACATACAGCACCATTTATTGTAAGATGCATCATCTCTCCATTTCCCTTTTGAAAACGAGATGTTTTTCTATAGAAACCTTTCAATTCAATCACTAAATTGTTTCATATAGCATCTCTTAATCCTGCAGTGGATATAATTGATCAGTGAGTATAGACAAAACAAAGTCATGCCAGCCTATTTTTAAAAATATACCAGTGACAATATTGAGAAAAGTATTTAAGTGAATCCTGAACTTCCTGTATCAATAGGGACAGCTACAATGCAGTACCATTGATCAATCTGTAATCCAGAATGAGGAAGACATTTACTATATTCTCTTCCCAGCCCATTAATTTCATGAACTATCATCAACTGTTTATGGCAGCCTAATGTCAACATGCAACTTGTGCAAGACAACAAAGCAAATGGTCAAATATCGATGAAGATTAGGGCAAGAACATGCACTGCTTAGTGTTTACAAACATCTCATCAAGACATCTTTAAATAAAAAACAAAAACAGACCAGCCAACACACACATTTTCAAAGAGCACACTAATACAGACGTACACAGCATCATGGCTCTTGATGTCAGTGATCCCTTCACAATATAAAAACTCAACTTTAAACACCTCATTATAAACCGTGTCATTCAAGGGCATTGAAGAGGATCGAGCAAAGCTGCCCAAAGCCATTAAGCAGCAAATGTTGACATATATTGTCTTTCCTTTTCAGATGCTGAGATCTACATACTAAATAATATTATTTTGACATTAGCCTTTAGCTTTCGTATCTTCAAATCCACGTGTGTAAAAGGGGACTGGATTTTCTGTGAATTTTCTAGTCTTCTATTTGGTCCTGACTATCTCAGATCAAACTGTTTATAGAGATAAGCCAGGATAAAAAAAGGACTTCTCTGCAGAACAGATCTTTAGGTCTATTGCCATAATGATGAAGAGGCTTACTATCAGTCTGGGCACTGACCTTGCTAGAGTGTGTCTGTGTGTGTTGGTGTGCAAGTTTGCACAAGGTGGCATTGTCATACAGAGCTTACTGTAAAACTGAGGCCTAATGTCCAAGTTCTCCTGTCTGATATGTCATATATTTGTAGTCAACTAATGAGCATGTGTAGTCCTAAATAAGGAGAGAAGTCAGGCAAGTATTGTTATATTTAAAATGAAAAATGTGAAAAAGAGGGACAGTAGTTCTTTCAGTGGAGAAAAGTATTGGAGAAATCTAAAGCATACACAAACTGTCCCCAGAGAAGAAAGTTTCTTTACAAATTCTATAGTAGTTCTTTTCAATCTTTGTAACTTCTGGTCCCCTAAACATTTTGTAGAAGTGGTGTGGGTTTCTTTACATTTCCTACATGTAACTTACCATAGAAAACCTGGGAGTTTCCTTTTCTTTTCTCTCATGGCTTACCTTTGGTTATCTTTGTCTGCCATATCTGTAAATATTTTTCTATGGAACATTTTTGGGAGTGGGGTAATCAAAACTAAATATTGTATTAAAATATGTGGACAACACATTTACACTGTGGTGTGTAATGCTGTTTTCTGTTTTCTTTTTGGTTCCTTTCTAATAACTCCTCATATTCTGCTTTTGGAATACCAAAGAGAATTTTTAAGAAGATTAATGTTTTTCACCATTTCTTCAAAAGAGCTAGGGCTCATCCAGTGAAATTATAAAAGCAGCAAATTTAAATCAGAGGAAGAAGCTTTTTAATGTATCAAGTAGTTACACTGTGTAACTCAAGTGTTCTAAGATGTCAGAGAAGCTATAAATACAAATGGATTCTCATAGAGCACAAAGATAAGGTGATTATTGAAGAATGTAGGATGCACATTTGTCTCAGAAAGTGCCTGAACTTCTAATTGCCAGAAACTGGAAGAGTGTTATAGGTGAAAGACTTGTACTTATTCACGAGCAGCTGCTACCGAGAATGATCAGAGAAAGAATATGGAACTCACCAGATCTGTAGCCCAATCTAATGTACCTGTTCTTATAGACAGCACATTAGACAATTTACAAGGGTCACTTTGTTGTTGTTGTTTGTTTTGTGGGGTTTTTTTTTGTAATTGGGAATTTGAGAGAATTAAAACAAACAGTTCAAGGCAATGGAAATGGGGAGACAGTGCCCTTAACCATGCAACGTGGTATAAAACTTCTAGGGGTGTGTTAAACAAGTTAATTAAATACCATAGTACCATATTGAAATGTACATGGGTAATGGAAAGCCAAGACCTAAAATTTTGCTCCATTGATTTGGATAGAGTTTGCAACAAGTAAAGAATGGAACCTGCATTTACTTACAGGTAAAAGGCTACAGGATTTTCCCAAGGGATAGAGCACTGGCACCATGACCTTTCCTTCCATTCATGATGGGGGGAGAAGCTGCAGTCCTGACTGAATAATTGATGGCATTGTCCACAATGTGCCCAAGGTAACTGAGGACAGAGTCCATACATCATTTTCAGCAGGTCTCACCACCTGTGGGCTCACTATATCTCACCTGTAAGTTATAGCAGTTGTCTCTGGTGGGAATCCAAATGGAAACATGGCAGTCGTGGTGTAAAATACCCTCAAGGAGAGAAGAGTTCAGACAAAGTACTTCCTTCTTCAAAGTTTAAGCTAGGATAATTTTTACCCCCTTGGGTCGTTATTCAAAGTGCAAAAAGAGAAAATATTATCTAGATAAGAAATAAATTTAATGCAAAAAAAAAAAAAAAGTATGTCAACCATGAATTTTTTACATTGAAATTTCCCCCAAAAGAGAAATTCCCCCAAAGTCACAGCACCCTATGACTTCTTATGTCCTG
>NW_010307091.1:21918-47476 GCF_000700745.2 Antrostomus carolinensis | reverse complement strand
GCTGAATAAGATCCCTTCTATTTCTGCTATCCAGATTTCCTGGAATTAAGGGTTATCTTTGTGTCAGCAGGGATGTTACTGGAAGTGAAGTGATGTAGAAGAGAAAAGTGTGAATGCTGATAAGCATTTTCCGTTTCGTTCCCCTTAATTAGAAAAACACGTGTGAAATCTGGAGATGGAGTCAAAATAACAAGAAACGAGCACCAGGGGATATTTGCAGCAAACTCTGTCAGTCTGTCCTGTAATCCAGTTTATCATGGGCAAGTAGTCTAGATAGTGGAGAAACAGGTAAAATACAGTACAGACTATGCAATAAATATAGTTTGTATGGCAACTCCACATCCGTTATACAGCGCTTTATTTTTAAAGTCTGGGTAACTTACAAAAATATATTTCTCAAAGCCAAGACTTTCTGTGGTCCAGAGGCTTTTTTTTGTGTGGAATGTCCGAACTAGAACCTAAACCCATAAGGAAGTTGTGCTTTCTCTTACAAGAGCCCTCCTGTAGTTCTCAGCAGAGTCATTCAGGTCATTTGGTGGGCTTGGTTGCTTCCTGAGGTGACCGTCTGGCTCACTGACCATGGAGTGCTTATCAAGTTACTCATCTGTTGCCTCAGGTGCCTCAGTCACCCACTCTGTAGATGAAGTGAATCTAGCTGTACACAGCCGTGCTTTCAGGGTGCTTACAGATCAGAATGAACAATCAAAATCAGTAGCAAAATAAATGGATTGTAGTAAAAGTACTTAGGCATTGCAGAAATCTCATCACAGTTTGGAAATCGCTTCTATTTCAAAGCCTATTCTCAACCTGTTAATTTTTATTATATGTTCCCACCTGTTTGGTTTGTTCTGCTTAAAATAAAATAAAAAAGAAACAGAAAGAAATAATGTAAGCAACACTGTAGATATGTCTGTTGGGTAAGTCTAATAAGAATCGTATTGGTAGTTTTCCCCAAAGCCAAAGCAATCTGTTTGTCAGGGATATTATCAGCAGTTAGGGAGAGTGATACCTCTGCCAAATGCCTGTGTATTTTTTTTATATTTAAACACATTGTGGTTTCCAAATAAATGAAGTTGAACTGCATCTGCACCCAGAGTACGTACACACATACTGGCACTGGCACTCCACCTGTGTGGGATGTCTGCACTTTCATAAGGATCTGGATTTGGCCATGAGTGTTGCTTGCCAGGCACATGAGTATAAATGAAAAAGAAATGAGTCCTTTGCTATGTGCAGGACCAGCACAAGGCCTGCCACCTGAAAGCACCTTTTTTTTTTCCCAAGCTGGTTGTTTCGGTGGAAGTTTGGAAACCTGCTGTGTTTCAGCAGTGTCTGTTTCCTGTCAAGAGGCTGCTAAAGAACTACTCAAAGTAGAAATGGTTATAATTCCTGCTTTTCTGGACAGATACTGAAGTGGGCCTAATCCCGCATGCGTTGTTGGTACAAGCAATCCCATTGCTGCAAACAGAGTGTGTGCAAGAGCAGGGGTGAGCAGAGGTTGGAATCTGTGGTACATGGATGAGGGAGACTTCAAATCGGAGAAGGAAAGCAGAAATTTCAGGAGGATGAGAATTTATAAAAGCATATAGGGATGGCAAGAACACAGTCACACGTCAAAGATTGTGGCTTAGGGTATCCTGCCTCTTCTCTGTCCCTAGACTTGGCTTCATACCTTTAAGGAATCTGTTTTCATAAAGACTGAATCAAAGCTGTTGCATGTTTGATGATAATACATGGAAATTACAACCTTCTTATCACCTACAGAATGTGCTTTATAAACGTTTTTATGCTTTCTTAAAGAATTCTGGAGGGGAGCTGCCACAATCCTGCTGAGTCCCAATATCACCTAAAATTCCAGAGCGAAACTATCCTTGTGACATATTCTAGAACTTTCCTCAATGGATTATTTTTCTCCCTTTCTCTATTTTTGCTTTTAGATTTTTCCAGACTGTCATGTTCAGATTTGAGCGACCATCTCTTTTCCCATCATGTCCCACTTCGCTTGAAGAGTTCCTTTTGACACTATTTAATCCAACAACAAAACCAGGTATCTGCTCCCATCTGCATGGGTTACGTTACCTGAGTGGGAACCTCTAAATCCTTCCTGTGGTCTCTATTGTGTAGACCAAGCAACATTCTCTGCTAGAGCTTCTGAAATTCTCTCATGTTGAAGTAGAAGCTCTGTCCTGAGAAATTCAGCCTTACAGAAGAATGTTGGTGTTTATCGTGCTAGATAACAGGCTGGTGATTGAAGCTGTAGAGTTATTGTGGTTTTGGGTTCTTTCCTTGCCAACTTTGTTTTCTTTATTCAGTTTGTTTGACAGAAGAGCAAACATAAGGATTATTTCTGGTGGCAGTCCAAAAATACGAGGTAGTTTGCAGAGGGAATTCCAAAATGTCTGTTGAAGGTATGGGCAATCCCTCAGCAAGATTTTATCACTGGTTGATTTTTGTTATTAACCTCCATTAAGGTAATAATTTCCAAAGAGGTGATAAATCTCCACTGACTTCAAAAAGAGCAGAGTGCTAGTTCTCTTGAAAAGCTTGACCTAACCTAGGAGATTAAAACCAGGTAAATTAGCAATTTGATGCAGTCTTTTTTGAAAAGCTAATTTCAAGAAGATTAAACTATTGCTCCAGAAGAGACCTCTATTATGACAGGACATATGTTCACATACAGATATATATGTGTATGCTCTACATTCCCAAGCTGCAATTGCCTACAAAATGGGAATAGCTCCAGTGAGACAGCACAGTCCAGGCAGTAGACCGAGGGAGGAATGGGACTGTGTCCTCATATGGAAAAGGCCACCAGAGATGTAGGATAAGAAAAGCTATGGGAGCAGAAACACGGAGAAAAGAAGGGATGTGGTAGAAAGCATCTGAGAGAAACTGCAAAGGCAGTAAGGAATAGATGGTTTGTATGAGGTCCTGAAGCTGGAAGCAAAGGCAGAAATTGCCCTGCATTCCCCTTTTGGTTTTGGGTTTGGGTGGGTTTTGTTGTTGTTTTGGTTTTGTTTTTTTGTTTTTTTTTCCTGGAGAAAAAAGAGCTAAAATCTCATAAATTTTAGATTAAAGAAAATCCCAAGACTCAACCTGTAGGTTTTGAGGTGTACCCTAGAGAGAGAGGTTTCCTTTACTGTATAATCATAGCTGGTAGATGTCCTGCTGTACTGTCTGGTCATGGAGGCACCACGGGCATCGTGTACTGCTGAATCTTCTTATCAGAGTCTCTTGTGCACTGTGTTGAGTACACATGTGGCAGTGGGGGGGAAAAGGGCCTTCTCTGCATCGTGCCAGACAGGAGCTAGAAATTGGTCATAGGCTGACAGAATGGCTGAGGTTGGCAGAGACCTCTGGAAATCATCGAGCCCCACACCCCTGCTTAAACCAGGGTCATCGAGAGCTGGTTGCTTAGAGCCATATCCAGTCAGGTTTTAATTATCTCAAAGGATGGAGATTCTACAACTTCTATGGGCAACCTGTGACAAGGTTTGATGTATCTCACAGTAAAGAAGTTTTTTCTCATGTTTAAGTTGAATTTCCTGTCCATTTCAATGGGGTGGGAGCCTCACCAGACTGATTTGTTGCTAAACAGGTTCCTGGCCAGTGTAAAAGACCAAGGTAATAACACCTGCCTATCAAACTAGAAATTCTGCCTGAGATGGTGTAGCAGAGGGAAAAGCCATTTTTCCTCAAGGGTGCGTGCTTTCATGACAGGCTTGACAAATATAAATATTTTATAATAAATGAGCTGTCCATACCCATTCAATTGAATGCAATGTGGCACTTGTGAATTTAATAATTTTTCAGCTGGTATTTAATGATTTTCACCTTGTGGAAGATCTAATTTCACTGTGCTATTGTTGCAGTCATGGTGTAAACAAAGCAAGTTAGTCACTGTACAATAACTGTTCTGCTCTAAGATAGACATGGATCTCTGAATGGCATGAGAATTGAAAGATTTAGTCAGATAAATTTTCAGTGGTTTGTAAATAACTAGGGTAGGTTTAAGTCAATTCTCTGAGCCTGTGGATGTTTTGTGAATTAATTATCTTATCCTTACTATCAATTAATCAACATTTGATTCCTCAGTGATTGGTTTCACATGACATCTTCTTAAGCAGAACTGTTTTACACAGAAGGAGATGAAAGTCTAGCTGTCATTTCTGGTAGCTGAAGTAAGGAAAGATTTAAAAGATCTTTAGTAACCACTTTTTTTCCCTTATCCATAATTTTTCTTATTAGCTTCCAGCTTTATTGCTTATGATTTTGGTTTTGAAGGTTTTTTCCCATTTGCTTCTCTGCTTTGTTAAATCTAATTTCTTAAACTTCTGTTTAAGAAATTTCTGTGTTTTCTATGGTCTGGAGCTGAGTTAATGCAATTGCAATATTTCGACATTTTCTGATTTTATTTCTTTTCAAATTGGACAGAAAAAATGGGTAAAATATTACTAGTAAACACTAGCTTAAGATGTCCCAGCTGATCAAATATGTTTGTTAAACCACTGAGACTGAATTAACTGGATCTGAGCAGCTACTTTCTCTTAACAGATAGAAAATGTCAGTTTCAATCAGGGAAAAGAGCAAATGTGGCTTTCCATGGAGTGATGAATCTGGGAATCTCCAGAGCATAGAAGTGGATATAAATCTTGTCCGAACTTCCTGTAGTCTTAGAAGTGGGACCTGAGATGTGACTAGGGACCAAGTTCCAGTGCTGGCGTTTCTTGACACCTTACTGCAAACCTCACAAGAGTTCATCTTTTGTCTTAACTGAGAATTATTTCAGCATTCATTTAAAATGCTTTCAAGATCTCTAAGCTCTGAGAAGGTGGAGAAGAGATAAAGAAATATGTTTGGCATAAGGACATCCTGAAAGCTCAGGAGCAGAATACAAATAAATTTCACAACAGCATAAATGAGTATGTGCTGGTTTGGGTTTCAGTTGTGTAATTATTTTTGTCTCATGTCTGATACACAGTTTTTTTTCATGACTTCATTGTCAATAGCACTATCTCTTGCAATGTTTCTAGCATTTTTCTATACCAGGGGAGTCCAGCTTTGGAATTGCATCCCATTACCATTTTAGACTTTCTGTGGACCTCAATGGGCATTGAATCAAATCCTTTCCTTCAAAATCCAGAAAGGGGATGGAGGAAAGAGTCCAGGCCTGTCAGGCATGTAATAGCTAACCTCCAGTTGGTATCAGTGGGAACTGAATGCAGACATACCAGGATTTGTATCAATAGACACATTATTGAAGGAAGAAGGATATTTCTGTCTCAGCTTCATTTTTTGTCACTGGGCAATTCAGGATGCACATTAATTTACTCAAACTATTTTTCTGGTTCTTACAGTTCAGAGTTTGGCACTGACCTTGCCATGAAAAATGGTGGAGTTGCATTGTCCCATGGGAACAGGAGTAGCTGTGCTGCCTCTGGTCTCCTGGGTACACAGAGAAATCAAACAGTGTTCTCTCATTGTCCTGGCTTATGGCTGCAAGGCAGCAAAGGCAGAACTCTTCTTTTTTAAGACTCTCTTAAAACATTTTTAAGAATGCCTTTTCTTAAAGTTTCATACAGAACTGATGGTTTTGCACACTGCTTAAAGGAAGAGAAAGCTGCACGTGCCTACTTAGTGTTACACATAAGACCTTACTGCATTTTTTAATCTTTAATATCTTTGAACCACCCGGCTGCTTCAAGTAAAATATGATAATTGCATTTTACATTTCTACCTCGAGGTCTTTTGCTAGGTAATTAAGCTAAATAACTCAGAGTTAGAGTAAAATCGACTCAGTTCTGTTTGGTAATTGGAATAAGGGATTGTGCTCAATGAAAAGATCTCAGCAATCCCAGCTAGAAGCAGGTCTTGTGAATGGTCTGGCCCTTTTCTCTATATAGCTTCTGCTGCCATCCTTAAAATTATTCCAGGTCAGACCTGGAAAAGTGGTAGCTCTTAGTTTTAAATGTAACTGTTTGCTAAGACAGAGTCTATTCCCTTTCTTGTGTCTGTGGTACACCAACTCCTCAATTCACCTGCGAATCTGAGATTGCTCACATTGCTAATAGCTTTTCCAAGGTGTGCAGCAGACATTGGGCCTAAATGACCAACCAGGGAACCAGGACAACTCATTTACCGTCCCTGGCTGCTCTCAGTCATAGCATGCAGAAAGCCCCAAGACTCTGATTACATTGGGCGAAAGCACTATATCCACACAATCACTTGGCTGGTGAGAATAGTGTTAAGACAGAATGAAAGGAGGAGAACAAATCAAGCTATCATAAAGCTGCACCCTTTGGCCATTTATAGAGTTATTGTATGCCCTGTGCAATATCTTGCTGCACAGCATTGAGCAATCATTTGTCCTTTGAATGTATTGAGTAACTGTCTGTGCTTTGTAATGCTATTAGGGTAATTGCCTGCCCGCACAACAGTTTATTGAACATCTACCTAGTGATATTTTATTGACTAATTTCTTGACGGATGTGTTGTTTCACTCAATAGTTGGTTATTGTGCTTGATATTTTCTAGAACTATTTCTAGGCCTGAATGGGGCAAGCTTTCTCAGGAGTGGGCAGACTCTTGAGCCAGGTTTCTTCAGGTTTCCACATTTGTTCTTACAGAGGCTTCTTTATCCCAAAGCAAACTGCACAGCCCTGCTTCTGACACCACTGCTATTGTATTTTTCTGTGAGGTCTGAATACTTTTCATTATTTTTCCCCCATTCACCTAAACAGGCTGGGCTTGCTTTTTCAATGACATTCTGTGTTTACAAAGAAGCAGATCATTATTGTTCTTCTATACTGTTTTAGCACCTGACTTTTCAGTCCAGTTGCTTTACAATGTAGAGCACTGGTCACATGTACAGTGGATGTATTTCATCACTGGAACTGAGGAAAATTCAGAGATTTTTCCATAATGCTTCAGGTCTGTGGCAGGTAGCATACCATGAAGCTTAGCAAGCATTGCTGTTGCTGGAGTAGGGGCATCATTCATCACTTCCCATTGATTTAAGTCCGGGAACATATCAAAGGCAAAGTGTTATAGAAAATACATTTTTCAACTTTACTTTTTGAAAAAGCACAGTCTTTTCTAAAATATGCCAACTATCATCAATGCAGCTCCATAGTGCTAAGTCCTTCTTGCTCATTCTTAGCATATCAGACAGTGAACCTGATTCATCAGTATGACAGGCCTTACTCTGCAAGACCAGAATGCAAAGGAATTATACAAGGCTGTTCAGAATTGTTTAAAACAGCTAGATATGATACAAGGCAACAGTGAACTGAACTGACAATTTTGAATTTGAGATCAGCAGCTGAGTTACAGGTTTTGCTTATTCTCTGAGCGCTGAAAAAGAGACCTGGAGTAAAGGCAAGAGCTGGATGACTCTCAGTCATCCAGTGGTCATATGCTGGGTGTTTAAGCATTCTGTTATCCTCAGTGCTCTGAGGAAAACCCAACTTGATCTGTTCATGTGATATTTGCGTAGACAAATGCCCTCCTCAGTTTCAGTTCTATATATTCCTCTTTGTTGCTCCCTGTGTTTTCTTTTACCTTTTGGTTGGATGTGGTGATTCAGTTCGGGGATAGCTCTGTTCTACTAGTGAGAAATATACAGAAATGCTTATATATTTCTGGCAAAATAAGGGCTGTAATAAAGAGAAAATGGCTAATAATATATTATGAGTGATGATGAAGATAAGCAGTCTGTCTGTTGTCTGAAAGATTGTGTGCAGAAGTGTTGTATGTTAAACCTGTTGTAAAGCTGGAGCACATGCTGTTCCAAACCTGTATAGATATATGGAGCAGAAAGCCTTGTTTGGGGTTGTTGGTTATCCTCCACTCTTCAGGGAGAAGAGCTGATGCTGTCTCTTGTGCAGATGGTCTAAGCAGGACCAATTTCACCTACATGAGTCTTGTCAAGAGCTATAGGTCCACTGTTGCTATGGTAACACTGCAGATACTTTACTTGGCCCAAGGCTTGGTGGCCCTGGGGTATGACGATGAAGGAAAGCTGGGGAAGGCACTCAGAGTTGGCTGGGCAGGGCTGTACCTCTTCGCTTGCTTAAGGGCAGTCATAGTATTTACTGCTTTGTCTGTGTCCTACACTAGTGAGAATGGAGGTAACATTAAAAATAATTAAACAAGCTTCCTTTGTGACAGAAAGTAGCCAGAATACTGATTTAAAAAAATCTATAGGTACATACACCTATAGCAGCCAGGTAACCTCAAGGAAACTGATATGCTGTGAACCAGATACATTGATTTATCCAAGAAATAGCATAGCTAAAAGCAAGGGTCAGTTCTTTTGTGAACTGAAATGGTTTATTTTATCTCTAGTGGAATCAAGAAAACTAGCAGGGATGACATGGAGAGACAAGTCCAAAAGTTGCTGAAGGCCTGATGGCAGAAAAAGGAGATGAAGCACGAGTTACGTACATTTCCAGGGAGACTGTGCCAGACAATTCTATTTTTCTTTCTCACCTGGAAAAACCTCTCCAGTTAGTGTTTTAAAAGTCCCACTGAAACTCCACTGAATATTTTAGCCGGTGAGGTGATTCTCTTTTATGTTTTCCTGGTAAATATTTTATTTTGCTCACATGGATTCATCAAGTGAGAGAGGTTCCTGTATTTCCTGCACCTGTCTCAGTGCTTGTATAAGCTGCCCCAGCTTTAGCTGTTTTGTCAGTGAAGGAGTAAATTCTGCAGAGCTCCTCTTCACAGCATGACTGAAATGAGAGCTGGGAAACTCCACCAGACCACTAAGTCTTCTTCCTTCATCTATCAGCTTTAGAAATATCTCTGTTCATGGGACTTCAGCCAGTGCCCATGGAACCTTACTGCCAACATAGCCTAGTCCTTTATTCTGACCTTATCAGGAAGGGAAGGAATCAACAGAATATCAGAAAGTTCCTCTGATGACATCCTGTTGTGTCTTTTCAGGCAAAATCCAGCTTGTTTCTCCTAGAAAGTTTCCATTAACTTCTATAGATTTTATTTTATCTAAGATATTTAAACTGGATCTCCAGTGAGCAGATCTAGACACAAACTGGAAGGACTAATGCTGGTAATGTCTCATGGTCATGTTTTCCTGTGCCCTGCCTGCCAGTTCTCACTTTGGGAGAGCTTTGATACAATTACTAGTAGCCATGTGAAGGTTGCTCTGATCTTGACCATGCATGTCCATACAGCACTTTGTTTCTGCCTCCTTCCTTTTTTTATGTTGATAGATTTCCCCCAGTAACGGGTAGCCCTATGAAATGATGGAATTATTAGGTGACTGCTGCCTACAGGAATCCACAGACCTGAGTCAGTCCCTGCGTTCTTCTATTTCGTGTAGGTAAGATTAGGTACAAAAAGGGTAGTCTGCTTCAGCTGCTAAATGTGCCATCTGAGCTTTTCACTTGTGACAAAAGTATGGCAAAAAGTATGTGATTCTGAGGAGCAAATGAGGAACAAACCCAAGCATAAACATCCTATTCCTCTCCCCTGAACATCTGTTCTGGCTTTAAGGGGCACCTGTTCAGCCACTCTGGATACCTGTCTCTGAACCATCTGCTATAGCTGGGACCCCCACTATGTACAGTACTCATGCAGGAGGGGACCCAGCTGAGTTTTTTAGGATTCAAGACTGTCTTATCATCAGGGCCCTGCCTTGCCTGGGTAACACTTGGCACATGTTCAGGTCTTTCTGCATAGTCTGTGCCACTGGCAAAAAACCCCTCAAAACCCAAGGAAAAAGAAGCAAAAACTCTATAAGATTTACTCAACCAGAAGACAAAAGATTCTGTTGACCTAAGACTACTTCCCTGTTTGACCTAGCAACTGCTTCATGTTCAGAAACTGCTCTTGTTATAAAAGGAGGCAGGGACTCCTTTCATCTCATGAGTATAAATTGACGCTTCCTCTTCCAACCTGTTGTCTTGAGATGTGGGTCTGAGTCCCTTCAGGCAGGAGAAGGAATTAAATCTATGTCTCTCAGGCTAGGGGGAAATATAGGCTCTTCCAATAGGGGATGCTTCTTCATGTCCTCCCCAGCACCAATATCTTAATAGGAAGTGGTGAGGTATGTCTGGTGGGAAGGTCCTGCCTCACTGCGCACTGGACATGCTCCAGAGCTTTCTGCCCCACCGGGGTATTTAGGCAGGGAAACAATCTGGTTCCTTCCTCTGAATGACTTAACCTGACATGACCAAGGTGTCTCCACAGCTGGGCAGGAGCAGGTCATGTTGCTGTCCATGATAGGAAATCCCGTTGGACCTCATGCACTTGAGTAGCTTGACTGGCAGCAAGGTGGGAGATGGGGTCTCAGTTACTCTGTAGAAAGTGAGTTAAAGCTAATGCTCAGGCAGGATTTGGGACTGAATTTTACAAGTGATAGGACCACAGACAGTGAAAAGTATTAATTATCTATATGTTAGGGGTGTGTGTGTGTGTGTGTATAAATGTTAAGTTCAAGAAAAGAAAGGGAAAATGGATTACATTTTGATATGTTCCTCTGCCAAATACTTTCTCAGCATCATTTCACACAGATGACACAGTAGACAGAGTACTACTACAAAGAGGCCTGATAAATGCCATGATATATACAATTTGTCCAAGGCTGATGCCCAGTTATCTTTTAATGATGTGAGCTAAGTTTTTCTCTCAGGCTGAGAAATCCCAAATGAAGAAAAAATTGGTTTGGTGTTTATGGATTTTAAAAAATTGTTTATTTTAAAAAATATTTTCATTTTCACAACAAATGCAGTTTGGGACAATTTTTAAATACTTTTTTTTTTAGTCAGAACTACAGAAAAAAGTGAAACCCTGATTTTTTTTGTTTCTCCAGGTCCCTGGAGAAATACATTTACTGTATTGATTATGTTATATTGTAGTGTTAAATGTCATCTAGTGGAAGGTGAAATAAACCCTTCTGCTGTTTGCTACTTATCTCTATGAAAAGTTTCACTACATTAATTTATTATTTTGATTGCATTTATTCAGAAAATGCAAATGTAGTTAAATAGCATTTCAAAATAGCTATGTACACAATATTTGAAAAATGTCCCCAGCTGTACTGTAGAAGAAAGACTTTCCTCCTTTTTACAGCAGGATCAATCAATCCAAATTATTCCAATTTCTGCTTGATTGGCTGAGCTCTGCACAATAAAATGCTGTAGTGCAAAAACACTAATTCCTCCAAGTTGTGACAGGAATAACGCTAGCAGATTCCTTTTCTTCTTTCTATATTTTTTTAAACAGGGAGTAAAGCAAACAGGTGGTGCATTCTGTTAGACTCTGTCTTTCTGCATTGTTCCTTCACTTTCCTTACCTCACATCTTCTGATGATCTCTGGTTGATAAATGTGCAGTGTTTCAGGTCTGTTTGTTCACAGCTTGTTTCAAATCTTCCCTTATTTTTTAGAAACCATATGCCATGTAATGTCATAAATGGAGCTTGTGAGAAAGAAGCCATCCACTCCAACAATGTATATTTTTTGTGGTGATGTTGGGCTAAGGGAGCATTTTTATGTCCTTGTAAAAGTTCCTTTCTCCAGGTTCCCACCCTCAAATATCCTGATTGTGAAAGTTGTGCCAGTGAAGGTTTAGTGAGGAATGGCTCCGCAGCAAAGCATAGTGAGAAATGGCTCAGCAACTTTTATATCCTTCATTTAGGAAACAAAAATATTGGAATTACTAAGTTAAAATTAATGCTTTACTGTAAAAAAAAAAAAAAAAGTCAGAAAACAACAAAGATAAATTTTCTGGTGCTCCTGAAGCTAATATGAAGTGCTGAAATATTCCATCCCCTTGACATCTCAGGTCTGTTGTACAAAACTGTACAGAAAAGAGCTAGCAGAGCCATAGCGTTGCACACAGTTACCATTTTAGAAAACCAATTAAAAAATGTGAGTGAATGCAAGTCCCTTTATCTATATGAAAATAGATGGAAATATATTCAGTGCATTTATGCCATATGAAAGGTTGCATTTAATGTTATCTAGTCTTGACCTTTAGACTGAAATTTGCATTTGATTTTCAATGCCTCTGTGAATGTTTTACTTCCTGCTCAAAACCCTTTCTAAACTGTGAAGACTACACACCTTATTGGGGTATTGATCATTTTATACTGGTGCTGGTAACTTTTCATGGCTTTATGAAGATAACTATTGCTTTGAAGTCAAATTCTGAATTTTTGATCTAGAGGGATTACATAGGGAATAGGCTTGTTCAAAGCTGAGACAATCCTTGTGCTCTAATCTATCTGTGGAGAGTGTGACTCTTCTTTGGGAAGGTTTATCATTATGTCCTGGCTTTGCTTGAGTTCACACCAAGGCATCGCCTAAAAACTAAAGGCTTACACTGAGACGTAGCCTTTGGCTATGATTGGATGCTTGAAGTTTAATTTTAGAATTCCTTTTATAAAGTTAGTCACTTAGACTTAGTAGTGTTGTTCATTTTATGCCACGCTGAATTTCCCTATGCCATGAATGTTTGTGCAGGATTTCATATTTCACAAGTAATGATTCATTTATCCATTCATTCAATTAATTCATTTTTCCTTTTTTTTCTGTCTCTATCACCTCTCTCTCTCTTCTGTTGAGTATAATAAATTTATTACCACCTTCATCTTAACACCGTCACCTCACTTAACTAGTCTAACATACTCAAATTCAGATCAATCATGCTTCACTCTTATTTAGCATTAAATCCAGCAAATTCTACTTTAGATCTGAAGAAAGGCTTGTGCTTCTTAAAGCTTGTCTGTTTTTTTCCCCAGTCATATCAATAGCAATTTATTTTTATAAAATATATTGTCTCTGTTATTAACTGTTGGCATTAAAAATTGACACTTGAGGATCAGGACCTCACAATGAGACAAGGCAGTGCATTTGCTCACACACAAAATTAGCATTCTAATAAACATAAAATTAGCAAATAACATAAAATTAGCAAATTAACTTCATATTCTCAGATTTTTTACTTTTCCTGCATTTTTGGACCAATTTGTGTATTTGTTTAGGATAGTGTGCTCAAGGCACCCGGACGTATGCCTGTGAACACAATATAGAGTAGTCCCAGCATGTCTTTCCCAGGATCGAGCCCCTTCCTCGTCTTTATGTCATCTTTTATGCCTTCTTCATGTCTGTGCCAGAGCAAATCAAAAGAAAACTCCAACCCTTAAAAACCAATCACTGAGTTATGTCCCAGAGGAAGGAGTGATGCATCATTCTGCAGCAGTTTCAAGAATGATGACATACATTTTTAAAGCATTTTGAAGTATCTTTTTCTATTCAGCTGTGAGTGAGAAACACCACTCAATTAAATGACAATCCTCTGTCTGCTTCAGCATTAGTGATTCTATTCAGCTGTGAGTGAGAAACACCACTCAAATAAGGATCCTCTGTCTGCTTCAGCATTAGTGATGACCAGCATCATTAGCACAATGAGGTTAGCAGGCTGCTGTGTTAGACAATAGACTGCATCATCTACATTACACTGGGATTCACTTGCAGCTCATGGAAGGAAGAGGGATGTTCTCAGAGGCTTGTGTGGAGGTGTTAGTTCAGAGCACATTTCAGTTCAAAATGCATCAGAAATTAAAAACTAATGTTATATCAAAATATTTGAAATGAGACACTGTGCTCAAGAGTAGTGTCCAGACAACTGCATAGTGACTAATGCAGGTCAAGCAATGAGGGGAAATTACCTGTATTTAATAAATTTAATTTGTGATTACACAATATTGATAGTCCTAATAGAATAACTTGTTCAATATGTATTCCTAGTACTTGTCAGATTTGTTCTCTCAGGAACACTAGCAGTATACAGCTTGTATATTAAATCTAGAAAAGCTATTTACAATATGTATTACTTGTCAGGGCAGTCATATTTGCTGAGTAATGTAACTATAATATAACATAATAATACAACTATTCCAAGCAGGAAAAAGCAATCTGGTTGAAAAAATTACACCACTTTTATTTAGAGGCATAGCAACATGCAGACTTGTCATTAAGGTCATCAGCAGAAACTTGGCTGAGAAGTCACATTTAAACTGCAATGTTTAAGGCTCCTCCTTTGCCACTGTGCAGTTCCAAGACTGCCCCATGGAAGGATGACATAATGCAGTGCTAGTTACAAAACAAGAACTAAGTTTTTTTCTCATTTTGGAAATAGTTTCCTACCCTGTCTTTTATTTAGAATAACTATATGAGACCTGACCCTGCAAGATGTTACAGTGATCAGCATTGCAGTAATCAGGAAACAGTTGTCAGTGTTAGGGGGTAGGATTTATAAAGCTGAGGTAGGTGTTAAAGTTCTCTGCCTGGGGAAGATGTAAGTGTCGAGTTGTTCTTTATAAGACATATGGTGCACAGATATTGGGGTGGCCACACAAACAAATCAGAAAAAAAACGAGGAGAAAGAGTGAAATATGGTGGGACACCTGCTTTTTACATTACCCCCACACCAGGTTAGAGCACTTTACCAGGAAGCAAGGAAGATGGGTTCTTATCTTGCTTTGGCTAGAGAGGTTTTGGCTGCACAATCTCCTATCCAAGAAAGCACCCAGCCTACCTGGGTATAGGTACTGGACTGGAACTGGGCTAACAGGGCCAAAGGAGAAGGGTGTGGCAATGTCCCTCAAATGGTTGGGAGGAGATCTGGGGAGTGGTGTCCCTGGATTATTTTTGGGTTGTATTCTATGGCTGTCTCATAGAGAAAGAGCTCAGGGAACTGGAGCAGACCCCAGTGCATCTCCCTGCTAGTAGATACTCACTGCTCCAGGCATGTTTACTATTTTGCTCCATTCTAACGTATGAAAACGTGGCATGGAGTGGCTCCTCATCTTGTATGTCCCATTTAGGTTTTCCTTTCAGTTGAGCCAGCCTCCTTTTGAGACTCTCCCCAGATAGTCCCTCTTAGAGTAAGTGCAGCTGTAATGAGCTCCCTAAAGTCTCCTGCACTGCACCAGTCTGAAAGGAACCAGTACCTTTCTCATCTCAAGTTTTTGGTTTCCTCTGAGCCCTTCAGCACCCCACTTCACTTTTGATAGTTCCAGCACAGTATCTTTTTGCACTCAGATGAGGCATTATCTCCCCTCCTTCCTCATGTTTTGCATCCCTTCTCCTGGCAGGCAGTGCTATATTCTGGACCCCACATTCTTCAGCAACTGACCTGCGATCTTCTCATGTCTGTTCTGCCTTCTGCTCTTTGTCACAGTTGTTTCTTTTTTTTTTTCTTTTTTTTCTTTTTGTTTTGTGCTTATGCTTTTTTCTGCTTAGCCTTCTCTCCTTTGCTATCTCTTCTTTCCACTATCAAGCTACTGTCAGCTGCTCCTTTGGGGTTAATGACCTCTTACATTTCCTGTACAATCTCTGTTAGCACTTCTCTTCCTTGGATTTCTGCTGCTTAGCTGCAACATCTTTTCTTTGTTGCATTTTTGCTACAGAAAAACAAAGCAAAGCAAAACAAACTAGAAAAACCCAAACCCATCAAAAAAACCCCAAGCAACCTCCCATGAAAATTCCTACTTGCAGCCCTCTGTTCACTGCTTTCCTTTCACTGAGCTTCAGCATATAGGTACCACTGACACGACTTTTTATTGCAGTTGACTGCACACTGCCTGACTCCAGGCATCCTGAATGTCTGACGTGCCCGTCCTTGCCCGCAGATGCTACAGGCTCTGTAACATCAAACATAAAATAGCAGAAGGAAAGTGATACTGCTTCAATATCTACTGTTCCTTTTTCTGCTGTTCAGTGTATGGCAAAATAACACCTCCTGAAGAATAGCACGTTGCTGGTGGTGGTTACCAACCTGGAAAACTACTCATTTTAATTATCTGCCTTCTGCCATTTGAAAAGCAGCAGTGTTACTGTTGGATGAGATTGTGCTATGGTTTGTGAAAATTTGGCTGGATTACAACCAGGCCCAATTGTAGCTTAGAGCTGTGGGGCAAAAATTGCTTGATATGAGTGAAAAAACCCCAAACAATCCCCCCTCCTCAAACTATCAAATTTGTTTCCTGTTAAAGCTCAGAAGAGCTCTTCTAGTCACAGCACTATTTCACAAAATCAGGTGGTCTTCTTGATTAATAACTTGACTGTTTACCTGGGATAAGCAGATGATTGCAACCCAGTACTAATGTTCAATTCCCAAAGGGAATGGAGGCTGATTTATAATGGAATTTATATGGAGGCTGATTTATAAAGGAGGCATATGCATCCCTCTGAAAAATACTGAATTGTAATACCTATTTCTAACAATAGGAAACATTTTCACAGGCTAAAAGTTCTTATAATAAAACAGCTAAAGAAATTCAGTACGTGTTACAATAAGAGACAGGATATTAAAAACAGGTGCCTCATTTACTTTGCATTCAGTTGTCCCTCGTTTAGAGTCACTGCAGAATCAACAACTGGCTGGTGACTCATTTGCAGGGGGAAGTGTGGTTAGTTTACCTAACATTCTATTCAGGAAAAGATAAGTGGATCAATCATATAAATTATTTTCACTTGATCATTTGATCTCTTCCCAACCTTCCTCTCCCTCAGGAATCTGACTGCTACAAATACTTTAAAATTGTATGGATGTTTTTCTAATGCCAGCAAAGTATAGGCTTTGCCATTGCTGATTCACACATTGTAGCAGAGCGTCACTTACTTACGGAGAGGAAAACCACAGCAGTAATAAAAGGCCAATTTAATTGTCTTCACACTTTCTCTCTATTAGTTTATTTTTCTCTTCCTCTGTTTCATTCCTTCCTTCTTTCTTTTTATGTTGATGTAGTGTGTTTATTGATAAAGAAGTACTTCAGGGCCAAAACAAATCCAAAGATTAATAGATCTTTGTTACCAAAGATGGACTTTTCTACAGCTCCTCAGTTTTTAAAGGAATCATTTTTAGGACTGCCTGGCTCTTTTTGCCATTGTATCACCAAAAGCACGTAACCTCTTGAAACTGGTCATTATCTGCTACTCTGACTACTGGAGAGAAAGCAGGAAATATGTTTTCTGGATCCTGAAGCCCATTGTCTGAGATAAGAAAGAACAGAGTCATTGAAGGTGGGATATGGATCAGAATGGTGACTGTCCTCCAGGAAACCTGGGCTTTCCATAGTAATCTCATACTGTGAGGGGAATGGGCTGTGTCTGCACTTGTTTTGCCCATCAGGATGGCTGTTAATCAAGAAACCCATCATCCTTTCATTACCAATGACACTGAAGGAAATTCCTGCTTCCTCACATGCTCTCTTATTTTCACAATTTTGAAACAAGTATGTAGTAAGAATATCACGTGTGTACAGAAAAACTCGCCATGAAAAAGGCACTCATGGCATTGCCTGCACAGCATGAGATACAGACATAGTGTCAAGGATAAGTATATCTGATTCTCGTGTTGCATTGGAATCTAAATGCTGCCACCACTCTTCCAAGAAAAAGTGTCTGCATTAGTCAGGACTATAAAACCTAAAAAGAATATTGAGTCTCTATGACAAAGTCCATTTCTGCTGCAACCTGTTAACATCTGAGGTACTGCAGTATTTAAGAATGGTGGACTTATTTTCTATTCTAAGCTCTGAAAATCAGAGCTAGTGTTGCTTATGAACAAATTCACTTTCCTTCACCTTGCTGCCTCTCTGAATTCATATCCCTGCTTCTGGGGAAAACACTTGCTGAAGAGCCTCCTTCTTTCCAACCACAGCAAAGTAGGTGGCAACATCTGGGTCTTGCTCGGAGGCAGATGGCAGCTAATACCTGGCTCAAGGGGTCCCAGGGAGTGGAGGCTGCTGGTGATATGACCAGAACTGTGTTTGTGCTGGCGGCAGTCATGATGCCATTTGCTGGTGCCTAATGTCTCTGGCTGATTCCCAACACAAATGTGACAGCAGTTCATCCTCCTATGTGAGCCGAGCCTGTTTGAACAGGACTTCCCTGCTCTCGTGTACCTTCACCTGCTGTAGATTTGCTTTCAAGAACACGTGCGATTGCTGTGATTGTGGCAATAAGTTTTGAAAGGCACATGGCCTGCAGAAGCCATAATTATTGCCCTGAAGACATATTAGAAATAGGGATACCTCAATGGGACACTGCTCAGGTCAGTCAAAGGAGCCATTCCCTTCTTTCTTTGGCCTGCACTGGCAGAGCTGTTTGATTCTGCCCCAAAATGTTGCTGAAGTCCCTTTGTGCCATATATACTTATAAATTCTCTCTTCCTAGTGGCTTGTAAACACACAGAAATAGTGGGGAATTCTGGCTGTGTAGTTCGAATTTTGTATCTTGTGACATTGTGATTTTACCAGTTGGCTGAAATGGCCAGCAGCTGCACCTGAACTTTCAGATTTCCCTGTGCTGTTGCCATGGCTGGTTCTTGTTGCAGAATTTGGAAGATTTCCTTCATTTCAGTCCTGGTGGGGACCTACAGCACTTGGAGTATGTTGTCGAGGGTTTCCTCTTAGTAAACAGACCACAAACCATCTGTCAAGGCTTTTTCAACTGCTAATTTAAAGACCAGATGGGTCACTACTAAAACAGCTTCAGCTAATTGAACTTGTCATATAAAACTGTCCAAACCCTACCAGGCCTTGCTTGAAAATATGCTTTAAACAATTCCTGAAAAAATAACCTTTGAAATAGCTAGGAGGTTTAAAAACAAATAAAAGGTATCCAACGTGAAATCAGAGAATGCAAGACCTTTCTCCACAAATCTCAGGTAAAACTGTTCTGTTGGTCTTGGAGCCTTCACAAACTGTTGGAAAGTAACCCTTTTGAATCTTAATTGATGATACCTTGCTCATATCATGGCATCCAAAAAGGAATTGTTCTCTTCTATCCAAATAAGATGTTTCCTGCGGTGTCAAAGCACACTGTGAAGGAAATGGCAATTAGGTTTTGGAGCCCACAACAGCAATAGCTGCATGTGAAAGTTAGTCATGCAGTTGCAGTGAGAATTGTTTACTTATTAAATTTTAAAATATGACCTTAGCATTACTGCTACCATAATCTTGTAAATACTGAACAAAACTTCTTTTGCTGTAAATTGCTTTAGTTCAGTTGGTTTCTGTGGAACAGCAGAGATTTATCCATGCATAAGTATGTGTATATGTGTATATCCACACAGAAGTATCATCACTATCTGTCTGTCACTTCATTGTCAGACATACCCAGGGATATATCACAGGTTTTCTTTTGTCAATCTGTCTGGTTTACAAATAATATAATGGATACCAAATAAAAAGAATTATGGGAATCAATTACTCGTGAGAGTATATGTGCTTCAAGTCCTGCTCTCTTAAATAGATCACTTCCTACTTTATCTCCTCTGACCACTAATTGCAGAGGGTAGTTCTGTTAAATAACCTGCAGGGAAAGAATTCTTTATAAAAGATTACATGCATAGGACTTTGATAAATTTTTAATGCTGTATAGACAAGAACACTAAACCCTGGAGGAGCCTGTTGCATTTGTAATCACAGCTTGAAATGCATTTACTTTAACAGGTGACATCATGTATCAGGAATATCAAATGTGCAGTATTCTTTTTGTACTTGTCTGAAACGAATGAAATCTTTAAAATGCTGTGAGGCATATCCATGTAGAAATACGTTTGCCCTGAAACTGCAAGTCTGTAGAGCTTTCATACATACGTCTTATGTCAAGTCCTTCTGTCATGAAAAGCAAGTACCAGCGTCTGTGCGTAAGCAGAAGTGTGTGTGTGTGTGTGTGTGTGTGTGTGTGTGTGTGTGCATACGCTGGAGGGAAACGTCAGTTCAGACTTTTTCTTAGTTTTTGTATGACTTCGATAAACTCTCATGATCTCCTGCTGTTGCCTGTTAGTAGACTGTCAGAAAAAGATATTTATTCAATGCCAAATATAATTTCATTTTTATGTCTTAAGGCTGTGTTTGTTGTTAGATTTAAGGAGGAGTTTTATCATCCACCAGAGCTACTGTTTTAGCTACTATAAATTAGCTTAGAGCTCCTGAGATCTGTGGAGATGCAGTGCAACAGATCCTTAGCTCTTGTGTGTGGATGCAGTGATGGAAAACTTACATTACATGGTATAAAAAGGCAAAGAGCAAGAGAGGGGGAGAGAGAGGAGTTTTTTTCCTAAGAGGCAAAAATTAATTTCTCCAGTGTTTAAGATTTTGGGGAATAAGGAAATATTTGCATAATACTGGCTACCTGATAAAAAAAATAGTTGCCGGAGCCCATCCTCATTCAGTAACTGGCTGAGAAGAGCAGAGGCAGAGCATCTGGAGCTGGTAGCTGAGAGGGCCATTCTGGGAAGCTTCCCTTCAGATTAGCCCGGGTGGAAACATAGCTCAGTCTCCAGCTGCACCATCAGCTGTGAAGCTTGTTAGGATCCCTCTCACACTGAACAACCTGTCACTCAGAAACCAGAGAAAGTCAAGTTTTGTTAGAGGGCAGAGAGGTAAGCACCACATGTCTGCTTCACTGAAGTTGAGTACTCCCCTGGTTTACCAGAAGACCAATTTCCAGGTGCAACTAAACAAATTTAGATGCTTTAGAAGAGTTGTACAAAACTCAGAGTTTCATGTTGCTTCCTCTTAAAACTAGGCGCTTGCAATGAATTCTGTTTTGAGACTGTAAGTAGAGCTGAGAAAAGTTTTATGATATTCTATTTGGAAGAGCCAATCTGTAGTAACCAAAAGCTACTATAAGGAGGCATCAACTGAAATAAATTTCCCATTCAAGTTTCAAAACTGCATGAGATTCAACACCCTTGAATGTTTCATTGCATCATTGCTAACATGTAAAAATCTCAGCTTTTCCAAATCAAAAAGGTTTCATCCTGAAATGTACTGAAGATACTTCAAAAGTAGCTAGAATTTGAAACTTCCAAAATTAGTATTTTTTCAGTTGTCCTATACTGTCATTTTATTTAGATTTTAAGTTCATTAAAAACTTCGAAGAGTTTAAGTTCCTGATTGTGTCAAGAACATTTTTGTTCACCTAGAAGCTTGTATAGAATGGGCGTACTTCTTCCTCTAGTGCTGTAATGATTAGCTCAACAGTTCAAATGAAACTCAGGGCTTGCCTCATCCATTGGAAATGTATGACTTGACAAAGCTCTCCTAATACTTCTTATGCATCTGTCTTTTAGCGGATCAGAGAAAAGAGAGAAGGCTCCATTATAAATGCAACCAGAAAAGCAGCAACATGCAGAGCTGTTGAGCTGGTTTCACTCCTGGCTTACCCCCTCAGCTCTCTCTGTTGGCAGGTCCTCTGAGTAGCAGGTGGCACTGGTAAAATGTGCTCTCCATATGTTTTCCTGTAAAGTGGACCCAGCAGAGTGATTGCTACATTTCCGAGCATTTAGCCTTGTCCTATCCCATATCCAGTCCCAGTTATATAATTTTGTGAGTAATTGCAAGGGGATGGTATTTAGCCTTGAGTTCATTTTAGATGGAGCAGCCTCCCAGTTCCTGTGATGATGTTTCCATATTTATGTGGTCAGTATTTGTACGCTTGGTTTGAAGCAATTGCCTTGTTACCATGCCCTGATAAGCCTTTCCTGTTGCTGTTGTAGCCTTGAAAGCTGGAAATTGCAAGTGCTGCAGGCGAGTGAGCAGCAGGGTTTGATTAATCCAAATTCCATTTTCGCATTATTGAAGAAGGATGGGGCAAAAGGAATGCTCTGCAGCTGAGAGTCAAACATAGTTAGAAGTACTGCAGCTATAGGGATGATGATGTGGGTCATGCAGTAATTATTATTTTGAGCCAGGAATATATAGTGAGACCGTATCAGAAATTTGTCAGAGAGCGTTGCTTTAACTCATGGTTATGTAAGGCCCAGTGAGAAGGCCAGACTGCAAGACAAGTGGCTCTTTGGCCATTGTTATATTAAAAATGTGATTTTCACCAAAATTATGCTGAGCTACAGGCTATTAATACAATACATAGGACTGACATGAATTTGGTGCACAGCTTTGTATCAGAAGATCATGCAAATGGAAAAACACTCAACTGCTGGCCATGAAGTACAGCCTTGGAGTGAAAATAAGAATAATGCCCAGAAATAATTACGACCTTCAGAAATAACAGTGGCAGCTTCATGCCTTTCCTTATTCTCATTTGCTACAGATTTACCAGTGTTTGGGTTTTTGGTTTGTGTTTCTTTGCTCCGACAGTTTAATCCTGGTTTTCATATTCTTCTAGATCCTCTCTGTTGCTGGTATCGTAGCCTCACACTTCCTTGCTGCACTCAGGAGAAGGTTTGTTTAGTGACATTTCACAGGTGGCTGTGAGGAGGGTGTGCTGCTATTTCAAGAGGGAGCAAGATATAAAATGCATATGTGAAATAGAGAATAAGATTTTATTTCTCTGATATATAAATTCCATGAATTTCCTCATTTCCATGGGTAGGAAGAAAACGGTAGAAATAAACTCCAAACGTCAATATTCATTTCTGCACTGTACTGTCCAGAAATTGATGAAATCCCGTTACCAAAACACTTCAGTCTTTAAACTCACATATTTACTATTAAAACATCGGTATCTTTGGGACCTGTAGCATTGGCCTAGAAGTTTGTCTCACTGTTGGAACCTCAAAGTTTTTGTAAAATATGCTCTTTTATAAAACCTTTTCCCATTTATTATCCGTAGGGTAATTCTCTGAGCATAAACAGACCAAGATGTAATTCTTCTTGCAAACTCGTACCAAGGCATGTAAACAAAAGATTCCAAAGTGGCAGAGCAGTTCTTTGAAGAGATTGCCATTTGATACAGTACTTACAAGCACTGCTGAAGACAAGGCCAAGGTGGGTGAGCGTAGCTTCAGTTGCCAAGGCTGCATGCCCTGGATGGGAGTTTTGGCCTTTACAAAGTAGGGTCTTGCAGAAAATGGGAGTGCGAGGGGAGCAGGTCATCCTCTTTCGGAGTGGACGTGGGGCTGGCATCATGGATGTGATGGGGCCAACAGATGGGCCACGTCTTGTTTTGTACACTGGGTGAGACTCAGCTGGTGCCATCTTACCCATCATGGCCAGTGCTGTGATTCTTCCTGTGGCATTTTTCTTGTGATGAACAAGTAGATTAAACAAATTATTTATGCAAGTAAATTCAAAGAGGCTTGGGAATACTGGGCAGCTTTGGGCATCATCACAGCAGTGGAGAGTGTGGAAGAAGCTGTTTTTCTGGGTTGGCCTGGGTCTCCTTGTGTTTCCTGGCAGTATGGTTGGCAAAGGCACCACACACTACTAATTGGCTCCTCTTTTCTAAGCTGCCCAGCTTCTAATAAGAGACTTCCCTTGTGCCCATGTGTTAGTACACTACCATCTGCATTGACTGGGGCATGGAATGGCATTGGTTGTTATTTCCTTTAGGGTTTATGTTCAGTTGCAGCTGCCCATCAACTAAGTCAGGCATCAGCTTGCGTGCTTGTGTGTAATCGCAGCACAGAGCAGCAGCCAGCTTGTGTCTCTTTTATGGAGTGCTTTTTAGGCAGCTTATTTTCATGTTGCTAGCTTCTATTACCATTAATTGGTTTTACAGGCACATACGTTGCTTGGATCTGTACTACAAGAAGGAGAATTAAGAAGCTTTTAATAGGCACTGCTATGCTTACTGTCTAGTGTATTTGATGGACTTGCAATCCTTTCCTCTTATTCTTCAGCCTGGATTCAGTATTAAAGCAGGTGCTTATGTAGGGCAGGAATCCTGCAGAGTGATTGCCAGCAATCAGAACATTCAAACTCACGTTGCTGTGCGTGTGCACAGAAAGATCATGTCACACTTCTGCAGACTAACGTAACGTCGGGATTTCTAGGAGTCTGCATCCACATCTCGGCAACCTTAATGTTCCTCTAATACAGGATTCATTTGCTGTCTATTTTCTCCCCAGCTGTGGAACTTCCTCAAGTCTTTAAAACAAAAGCCAAAGCAATGTCAGCTGTATGGGCTCAGCAGGCACATGTTGGCATCCGTGAGTGCTTAAGAGTGCTCCACCTCCCTGTGGCTGGGCCAGTAGGGCATGATGTCTATCCGTCCTGCCCACTACCTGCTCCACATCACCATCACTGCCACAGTCCATCCCTTCCTTGGGGGTTTGCCAAGTCTGAGCTCCTCCCTTTCCAGCCAAACAGCTCATTTTCATCTGTCAGTGTTTGATGGCTTATGGTGACCCCCGGGAGTCAGGGTGTGATCATACGAGTTGTTACTGGCAGGGAGGATGGGACAAGCAGGCTAAGGAGGGTGGGGGGTCATCTGTTACTGAGTACAGTTGTAACGGAAAGAGGAAGATAAACCAGACCTTGGGTGGTAGGTGTCAAGGAATAAACCAGGGCTCTTGATTCATAAACATGGATATATATCAAATAGGAGTCCTGCCCACCTTCTCGTGCAGCTTTCCCATAGAATATGGAAGGAGAGCAGGAGTCAATGAACAATAAATGCACTCCACAAGCTACACACCTGCTGTATTAAAAGTGAATATCTCCACTCCCCTGTCTTGTAGAAGCAGATATAAACCTGGAAGAGTACTGTGAGAGCTCCCATTCGGTGGAATTTTCCACTCAGTTTATATGCATATGGATGCTGTGTGCTGCTGGGGTGCTGGCAGAATGGATGCAGGTACTACAGAACCGCTGGCTTCCTTGATGCTTTAAAATACAGTGAAAAAAATAAGGAGATAATGATAAGAAATGGCTTGTAAAACCTGGCTATCGAAAATGCTGTAAAATAACATTTAGTCTGGGAATGAATGGCAGTGTTTCACAAAAGGTTACTTATCTGAGACCCCACACATCACTTTGAAATTGTGATTTTTTTGTATTTCTATTTTTTTCGAATTTTGCAGTCATTAGAATCACTACAATATTATTTAAAAAAAAACCCCAACATTTCTGACACTGTCAGCAAAGAGTGGCACTTGAACTTTTCATTTTTCTCTGTGATAATCGACTGCAGATCTTTAACCTAGGGCTAGAGAAGGCACCTGTAGCTATCTGAATATATTGATGCACGATGTGCACTGTCACTGTGGGGGGAACTGATCCCAGATTCCCCACTAACCTAGCTGAACTGTCTCGCTTGAAACTCAGGGCTGCTAAAGAAAAAACAGTCACTGCAGCTACTCCTTACTGTTTTGATTGCATTTTATGAACGAGAACTGGTTTTAGGTTCCTGCCCCCATGAAGGTGTTAAGAGCTGTGAAACCCGGGTAATTAAGTATCTCCTTGCAGATGAATGCACATTTTCACCAGAGAGGGGAAGACAGACAGCACAATCCCCGTCCTTGCTTTTTGCCTGAAAAAATTGCTCCCTGATTAACATGCTGGCTCTGATAGTCTTCATTTAAATTTTTTCTCATGGCAAATCTGGGCCCACAGCCTGGAACATAAATTTCACTGGGCAGATAGGCACATCTTGGAGTATTGCAGCAGCTATATCATTTCTCCAGGCACAGCACTTACAGAGTAAGAAGGTAAGCTGGGATGAATGAAGAAACTGTTTTTATGAACTGAAGGTGCTTGTACCTCTTTACACTTTTTTCCAGGTCCATGCCTGGATACCCACCCTGGGGAGGGACTTTTTGTAAGAGAG